>NW_006800006.1:360244-410182 GCF_000485575.1 Poecilia formosa | reverse complement strand
TTTCAGTTCAACTAGATGGAGCCACTCCCTAAAGTTGCCACCCTGCAGACGCTGAATATTATGTCAAAGGGTAGAGGAACTCTACTCTCATCCTTTTGTGGTTTCTGTTTCACAGGTTTGTGTGCTAGAGCTGAGGAAATGACATTTGTGTGTGGTGTAGCTGTGGACCGACTACGAATGTGTACATAGCCAAAAAGACTGTCCCTGCCTGTCCGCCACACTGCTGTCTGTCCCATCAGGGTCCGCTTCTTCGTGGACGTCCCACAGTTCATCACGCCTGTGCCGTACAGACGTAGGAAGAGCCTCCCCAACGTCACTTGGACCCCCAGTGGGTCAAACAAAACTCCGGCATCCTTCCGTCTTCTCATGTCCGTATTCGCTATATCAGAAGTGTACACATTTTTTGATCTCTGTCGCTGCGTGCGTATCAAACCTATCAGAATCTGGCGGCCCACACAGAGCTAAATTTGGACCTCACTGGGTTTATCTTGTGACGTGAGAAGCTTATCTCCTTTCATCCACAGATCTACTCATTTCCTGTTGGTGACATATGCCAACTCCTTCTTTTAATCCAAGGGATGTTTTTAAGTTGTCGCCGGTTTTAAAAGTGAGCAGAACCTTGCAAAAGTATTCACATCTCTTCAATTTTTAAGTCGGAACCACAAACTTTCTATTTTATTGGGACTTTGTGTGATAGTCCTACACAAATAAGCAAATAGTGAAAAATATGGAAAACTGGACTAGTTATCATTGCAAACTAGTGTTAGCTTCGCCAAGTTGAATAAATAATACCAATGATTAAGTCTTTTCTCAGATTCCAAAATGGATTTAGGTCTGGGATTTGACTGGGCCACTCTGGTAGTTGAACCTCGACCCCAATATCACGTCTTTTTCACCAAGGTTTGTAGCTCCATTCGTCCTCTGACCACCTTCTCTGTTTCTACAGAAAAAAATAATAAATGCATCGCCATCCCATGATGCTGCCACTACCACTTTTAACTATGGGGACAGGAAAGTGAGCCTGATCTGTTCCACATAGGTCAGTCAGTTGGTTGTTATCCTGCCAATACTGGTTATTTTAAAGGCAGTTTTTATCAGAGTAAATGAGGCTGAATCCAAATACACACAGCAAAATTTTCCCCCCATTTTTCTTCCACTGCACAATTAAGCTGCACTTTATGTTGGCCCATCACATAAAACCCAATCACATACATGGTTTTACCATGACAGAATGTTAAACAGCTTCAAGAGTTATGACTGCTTTTGCAAGTTACAGTATTTGGTAACCATCTTAGCTGTTTAAGGGGGGAACCGATTGTTGTTTTCTGGCCGATCACCAATATTTAAAAAGTTTGACCTGCTGATTCCGATTTTGGCCGATACTGATCAATTTATTTTTTTTGGTCCAAAAAAATTGGTAAATATAGCGACAAAGCTGCTAAGTTAAGGGTAGATGAAATCAGTCTCACTGGCCAACGCAAATTTAAGGAAGTCGGGCTCGCAAACTGACTATTGAAAACATCTAAGAGTTAATCTGAGCCATGCATCTGCTTCGGATGTGAGATAAAGTGATAAACCCGTTAGACACATGAATTTTGCTGACACAACCGTCTGGTAGTTGTAGCTGTGCTTCATTTCTCTCTTGGGGAAACCCAGATGGTGTTGTAACATTCGTTCTTTCCCTCACTTTCTTCTAAAAGGGCGTCTTCTCTTCTGCTAAAATGGCCGTACCCGGTCATCCCGACCTACGTACCACACTGCAGTCGACAATTGTTTCCCCGCATTATTACAAACACACAGGTGACAGACAGATGGCGATTTGCTTGCGGTGTTTAGGTTTTGCTTTTGAAGACAAGTTGGCTGTTGATGAAGTGAACGTGCAGACAGACGCAGGCTGCTTCGTTGAATCTTATAAGATACCATTGCACCGTCATAGCTGCGACCAAAGCAGTAGGCGTTTGAAGTCGTTTTGCACTTTAGCCTAAAATGAGAGAAGATTCAATCCATCACAAACTTATCTTTAGAAGCAGGTTTATCGGTCATCTTCAACTCACATCAATCAAAAAGGACCCGTCAGCCGACCTGTTACATATCCGCCACAAAAAGTGCTTGTACCTTTATTTGCTTTGATAAAGCCAGCAGTCTCTGAACTGGATCCCTCTGACAATGAAATGGTATTTTATCCCCGTTTGGTTTTGGGTGGGCAGGAACAGTACTAACACCGATCCTATGTTTGCTATGTCGGAAAGCCCTCGAAGGTTTTGTACTTTTGTAATTTTGATTCGTTTGTAGCCACGTACTCAAAACGATAAAAAGAAAAACAAAACAAAACAAAAAAAAAAAACACAGATGTAATTGTTGGTGTAATATAACACAGAACATGTAAATACCAATTTTCTGAAAAAAATTTTTTTTGGGTGTCTTTCCACAGACCTATGTTGTACTTTGTCACGGTTGCAGCCTGCAGCCTCCTGATCAGACTGTTGGTATATCACTCAGATCTTAAGGTCTAGAATAAAATCTATTTTGATAATATCTGTGTGTTTTGTGACTTTGCTCCACACCAGAACAGACACAACTGCTAGAGATCAGTTCCACATGCGGTTTTATGCTCTGCTCACCAAGAGGTAGAGCGGAAGGAGCCGTGCCTGCTTAAGCTGCAGGAGTTCAGCAGCGATCTGAAATGGGGGGAAACATGCATTCTGTCACCACTGCATGTAACAGTCAGTCACTGCTATTGTGAAAAAAAGATCACACATTTCTCAAAAATGCCAGGCGCTTTGTTTCTGCCATCTCATCTGCTGCAGCCCGGATTCCTGCAACGGTTTGGCCATGTTGAGGTTTCCGCTATGGTTCCTACAGCCCAGAGTTCTGTTTCTGCTGTAACCATGCTAAATGTGCACCTGACGGTCCTTCAGATTATAATGCTAGCTTGATGTATGGGAACAAACAAGAATGAATTTCTGTTCAGTCAGGCAAACATTTGAAACATTGGGTCGAAGTTGATCTGCATCACCATTATACACAAGCTAGTAGACTCCAGCAGCTAGTTGTTTTTTTTTTGTTTTTTTGACTTTTGTTTTTTGTCTGAATTTTACCAAACAGGGTAGTATTTGATAGGTTCCTAAAAGTAATCTACATGATCTTTTATGAAATGTCAAAGTACTATTTTTTTATTGTTTTTGTGGGTTGGTGGACCTCAACATCACCTAGAAATTCAAAAGCATGTGGATGTGGGTTGTCTGAGTACAGAAGGTGGTTTACACAAAATGACTTTGTATTTAACTCTTTCCTAACTCTTGGCCATACGTTCACATACACCTTTTAGAAAAACAGTCCTGCTTATTACACACAAACACACACATACACACATTGTTGCTGAAAGAAGAGGAAGTTCCGTATGCAACCGTGGTTATTCGGGCCAAACAGGTCACTTTTAGTTTCATCAGACCAAAGGATATGCATTATAAAAATGGTGACACAAGGAAGAGAAATCTGATATCAAACTTGAATAATAAAAAGTATTATCAGCATAGCTATCAGCAGTGGTGGCTTTAGGGTTTGGGATTATAGTTCAGGTTGAGTTTTTGAAATGCTGATCAGGTGTGTCCAATTGTAAACACAGTATCTTGTTGGCATGGTTATGCATTGTACAAAATTGCATGAAAGTAAAAAACCAAAAAAACGTAAGAAGAAAAATCTCCCCAGCTGCAAAACATTCAAAATCAGAGGGAAAAACATGTTTCTGATTCACGTCTACTTTGGTCATCTGAAATAGAAACAGTTTATCTATTCCAATATTATTCCGACATTAATGTTGTCTGGTCTAATATTAATAGTTGGGTCTCACTATTAAGAGACCCAACTATTAATAGTGAGACCCAACACTCGCTGTTAAGTAAGTGACTGTTGGAAATTTTAGAGATTCCATTAAAATCTCTAAAATACAGATTTTTAATTAAATAAACAAGAATGTTGTATATTTCATGGACAATTTGAACTCTGATATTTCTGACATCATTAATCTTGTGATCACTTTGTGTACTTTATTCACAAAGTTAATAAATACCGATGCACTTTGTAATACGAAAACTACCACGACTTACCAAAAATAATAGCTAAAACAATGCTGCTTTAAGTTTGCTATGACATGTTTATTTTTGACTGCTTTCTTTGTTGACACTTTGCAATTACGTCACTTAATCATTCGAGGCGCCATGATGGACGAGAGTATTCAACTGAGCGACTGAAGTTGTTTTCGTCAGTTTATTCATGGCTTTTACGTGTTCCAGTTAGTCTGTGAACGTAACACACCTGGTTCGCCATAATGTAATATTTGATATCTTTCTAATGACACTTATAAAGTATATGGATGTTAATCTTCTTACCTTGTAAAAATATTCGCTGCAAATCCGCGGTTACACCGAGGGCTGCCAGTCATGATTGACGGCTGCTGTCCATCCCAAAAGTTATACAAGTTAGGTTTCCACCCCTGTCTGTTTGTGCAGCCGACCGCGCAGCACTCTGTGGCCATGTTTACAGGGAAATCAACTAAATAAAAGCGATATTAGGCTACCAGATGTGCGTTTCTTGACATAACTTACAGGAGCTCACAGGCTGTTTTGACGGAGCGGGTCGCGTTTCGAAGAGAGTAACATCACGTGCAAAAGGTCAATTCCAATGTTTTTAAATTATTTATTTACAAAAATCACTCACTTCAAAAACTTGTGTTTTTACTGTGTTTTCCAAACACAGTAAAAACACAAGTTATTAAAGACAACCACGGCAAACAGGTAACCGTAAATTAATTTAGCACGTTAAAAAAAAAAAAAAAAAAAACTTTTCTAGCTGTGTGTCCGTTGTTGACTCGTGAAGAGAATAATTTTGTTTCTTTCTTTCTTTTTTTTCCTTTTTTAAAGGCAGACCCATTACACGCCTTGGCTCAGCTCCAGACGAGGTAATGTAAGTATCTCTGTTTCGCTAAGTTCTAGGCTAACGATAACGTTAGCATCGTAAACAAAAGAGGAACTGGTTTAACTAGGGCTGTTGGAGGAAGACTGGCGAAACCAATTTTATTTAAACACACACACACACACACACCACTACAGATGGTGTACAAGCACTTTGAATTGCCTTGTTGCTGAAAATGTGCTATATAAATAAAATTACCTTATCTTACCTTACACTATACAAGCTCAGACTGGGCGGAGAACTTCTCTAAAACAGCAAGCTGTTTCACAGACCTTATACTTATCTCTGGACTTTGGCTGGCCCACTTTAAACATATACTCCATTGTAGCTCTGGCTGTATTGTGTCCTGAAAAAGTATTCGCACCGGTTTGTCACTTTACCACCACAAAACATCCATATAATTTAGGCATATTATGAGCTACATGATGCAAAATTTTCCAAATAAAACCCTGAAGTTTGTCGTGGATTCGGCCCCCAGGAGTCAACACCATTGTGGCACAATTTAGTTGTAATTTCCAGCAGCTTTGCAAATCTAGAGAAATCGCCACCAAGCTCAGTCTGGGCAGAGAACTTCTCTAAAACAGCAAGTTGTTTCACAGACCTTTTACTTATCTCTGGACTTTGACTGGGCCACTTTAAACATATGCTCCATTGTAGCTCTGGCTGTGTGTGTAGGGCCGTTGGAAACTGAGCCCGGGCCAGCCACCTTTGGCTGCAATTACAACTAAGGATTTTTTTTCTTCCCCGGGTTGTTCTGCATTTAGCTTCATCTTATCAGCTCTGACCTACTTCTTTGTCTCTGCTGACGAAAAGTGTCCCACATGACGTAGCCATTATTTTAGCGAAGGAGATTATGTTTTTAAAGCGATGTGCAGTGTTGACTTTCTGCTACACATAATATTTGTCAGCCAATAATATCTGCTTTCTTTCAGCTGTCTCTTTCCTCTTACTCTTTTTTTCAAAACCCATATTGCAGAACTAATAATTAAAATCGACAGTCGGCCAGAAAACTGCAATTAGTGCACCACTAAAATGAAGGCAGTCGCTCGCACTCGATTTTATTTAGGGGTAGCAAAGCGAAGGGAGCTGTATATAAATGCAAGCCACACTTTTAAGATTAAAAAATATATATATTTATTTGTTGTTGTTTTTTTATGAAAACTATCCTTTCCCTTCCACTTCACAAGAGTTGAGTTGGTCTATCTCACGGGACGTGCTGTGGTTGAAATGGTACAAAAACGTGGAAACATTTAAGGGGTGTGAATACTTTTGTGCGGCTGAATATCTGTGGGTTTCTTTTCAGAGATGAAAAGAGGCTGCTTAGGAGTTAAGAAGCCGTTGGTGTTGTGAAATGGAAAAAAAAAAAGGAAGTGTGAAACTGAACAACCTGTAGCTGTGTGTGTGTGAGTGTGTGAGTGTGTGTGGTGTATTGCATTATTAAATTGGGACAAAAACAGGAGGATACGCAGGATGCAGCTGCAGATTTTCCAATCGGCTTCGTTCGACGGCCGTTTGAAACTCTCTTTGGGTCTGGAGCCTCCGTTCCTCTGTCTGCTTCATAGCCACCCGGGCTGCTGTGAAAGAAGGAAGGGAGGGAGGGAGTGGAAACAGCACAGTTAGGGAACCTAGCCCTGTTTTTTTTTTTTTTCTTCTTCTTCTTCTTCGTTTTTTATTACCAGCAACTTTACAATCAACACTATCAGTCTCAGACCAGGCATCTGACTGAACTTTCACACTCTCTCTCTGGCAGAGAAGCAGAGTGATCCTTCCCATGTTGGGTGGACTTAGAGCTGAAGCCTGCCCCACCTCCTCACCCCGGGACTAACGCTTACACTTGAAGCAGAAGAGAAAGTCTTTCAAAGCGGAGCAGGGAGAACGTGGACCTACTCCGTCGACCCGGTGAGTTCTGGCTGTGGTCCTTACTGTGGGTTGTTTCCCACCCGCGTCTCTCCTCTGGGCTTCAGCTCTTATTTATACAAACGGTGACTCTCAAACTATGTTTGAGAGCAGCTCTGGTTTTAGAGTCACCTGTGAATCGGGGTGCCGCCCTGCTTGCATCTGTCCTCACGGAGAAAGTAATCGGGGAGGGAGTATTTTTAAAAACGGGAAACTTCAGTTTGGATCGATCAATGTCTGCTCACCATCCTGAGCCTGACTAATTACTCCTAAATATGTCCTGCTTCTTAAAGGCCCAGTTTACTTCACCTGCTCTCACTGAGCTCCAGTTGTATTTATGCGTCACTGCTGTAGTTTTTCTTTTAAGATGTTTTTTGCTACAGCAGAAAATGGCTACAGCAGTTATTTGGCTGAATTGATAACTGAATTAATCAGCTAACTTACCTGCTGCTTAGGAGCAATCGATTAATTATTAGCTGGAGTATATGGACTCAAAAGAAAAGTGGCTGAAAGAACAACATATTTATCAGCAGTTGAGCCACAACTCTAGAAAATTATATACATTTTGCATTTAAGATGAAAAAAAAAAAAAAAAGATCGGTAAAAATGTTCTACCCAGAACTCCTCAACTTCTGTAAAAAAATAAAAATGCTACTAACCACTTTTTCCAATCCAGTTATTAACAGATTAATAAAAAAGGAACAGATGATCTGTACACTGTGTTATTGTTCCGTTAAGCAGAAAGGGCTGGGCTTTTCACTTGTTGTTTTTAACTTTTTAGCTGCATTTCCTTTCTTTGCTTCAAATGTTCAAGCATACACTGAGCAGACAGCGGTCAGTGACATGTTGTTGCATTTTAGGCAATAAAATAGTTTTTCAGTCATTTAAAGAATGAATTGAATTATTAGCATTTTTTATGTGTAAAATAACATAAATAACAGATTTTGTTAAATGAAAAATTTGCTAGATGTCAGTTTTTCTATATGATTAATCGATTAATCACCAGAAAAATGCTATTATTTTAGCATTACTAAAATAATCATTAGTTGCAGTCCTGCAGGCAATAACATTTTTATTTTAATAAGAATTGTTATTTATTTCTTACTATATTTTATGTACTTTTAATCTTGTATCAAGTAACGTTAATTGCTTAAAGGAAAACTGCAGACTGTGCCAATTTTTCTCTGATTAGGTGTCAGAATAATCTATAAAATAATCTATATTCATTTTAAACTTTTTACTTATTTAAAAAAATAAGTTATGTATGATGTTTTTCTAATATTGTATGCATAACTTTAAATGGTTACATGAAAAATCTGTGAAATTCGCCTATTTTTCATACGATAGTCAGAAAAATCAATTACTGTAATAATCGTTATTTGCAGCCCGAGTTGTTTCCTGTATTTCTCTGCTCTCATAAAAGGCCCACAGGCATATGAGCAGATGTATTAAAATATCCATATGACACTGTATGAACAACGCTCAGATTTTTGCAAGCACAGCTAACCCTTGTGCGTGCGAGGCCTGAGGCAAACGCAGAGGCCTGAGGCAAACGCAGAGGCCTGAGGCAAATGATACAAGTTTTACATGTGTGGGATTGGTTGGATCCCATTTCTAAACACAAGGGTTAATGACAGTGAGTCTTTGTTCAGCCTACGGATGAAAATAGTGTGTAGTGAGGGTTGTGAATGTGTGACAAGAATTTCTTCATCACGCTCGCAGCACATGGAGCCGTTCAGAGTCAGTGACCTCATTAGGTTCAGAGCAGGCAGTGATGTTTAAAAAGCTGTCAGGTCGCAGTGGGAGTCCTATGCCCTGGGTGTGATCCAATCCTACCCCCTCTCGCCCCTCCATCCCGGATTCGGCTCAGGCCCAGGCGGAAGCAGGCTCTCCTCATCCGGCATTGTGCTGCTTTCATGCGCTCCCATTGTGTCCGAACGTTTTCCGTGACCCTCAGCGCTTTTTGCCTGGCTCGCGCCGTAAGCCCCCCCATTATAACCAGGCTCACATCGCCACATCTGCTGCGTTAGCTTTTATCTTTCATCTTTCAGCGCTACATCTCTTCAACCCCCTGTTTCCCCTCCCCGACTACGTTTAGACTTTTTAGCCTACGTCGCCGCTCAGTTTCCGTGGGTAAAAACTCATGCAGGTGTTTTCTGCCACAGAGTTCAGTGTTACCAGATAAAGTTGGAGCTGCTTTTTGAACAAGTTTGAATTGGGGGGGGAAACAGCTGTGGGCAGGTCGTTAAAATTTCGTCTGTTTTCACAACAGTTGGCGGGATTTTATAAAGGTTACAGAGGAAAATTATTTTGAAATAGACGTCAGTGCATGGCAGAAAACCACAAAGATTTTAATAAAATGCCGTGTTATTTCACTTACCTTGGTTCATTTGTTTGGAAATCTCTAGAATCTGAACATGTGATCATCAAGTGTCACTATGTATTGTAAAACAGAAATGTCCTGATTTAAAAGGACATATGGCCACAAAAAACTCAAGTCACATTGTGTTTGAAAAGTCAAGTCCTTTGTTGTCCCACTGGAATCTGGTTCTGGTCAGAATTTAAAAAAAGAACAACCAAAAATGTTGTGAATTGTCACACGTCTATGAATGTAGAAGATGATTCATGGGGCACAAGATTGTTATATATATAAAGTCAGACTTGGAAACCCTGCTTGTTTGCAGATTCACTTTACACCACTGCTTTCATTGGAGTAACCTCGCTTAGATGAGTAGTGTTTTTGTCTCTTAAAGTGATGAATGATCATGCGATGAATCATTGATTTATATTTCATATGAGACTATAACATCCTAAGAAAGTGAACACACACTGCTGGGAAACAGCATTCCTAACCTTTGGTTTTGTTCATATTGTATCACGTTGCAACCATAATCTTCAAAGGTATTTTATTGGAATTTTATATGAAAGACCAAACACAGCATAGTGTGTCAAGGATGTGGAATAAAATTTATGGTTTCAATATTGTCTTGTCATTTTGGCTATTTTACATAGCTGGATATGGGGGGGGGAGAAGAGAGAAAACTAAGTACAAATAATGTTTCATTTCTGTCTTTTTTCCCCTCATCTGTTCTGCTAAACAAAAATCTCATAATTCTCAAATGTTTTTTTATTTTTATTTATTTTTTTTTTTTACCATTATTAAAACCATCAATATCTTTGATTTCCGTCATGTATGAAAAAAAAAATCAAAAAAGAGTTTCACTAATTCTTGGATTTTTCACAACTTCTAAAGTAAATGTGTGTGTGATTTATAAAATAATTAATACCTTATTTTCCGGACTATAAACCGCACCTCCCAAATTAAAGAAAACAAAACAAAAAAAATAAAAATAAACAGTAAATATACGCTTATAAGCCACACCGACTATAAGCCGCAGATATCTCTGCCGCTCTAGGTTTTCCACAACGATGTAGCAGCAGCAAATGGGGGCGGACACCCAAAATTTGAGTCATAACAGGTCAATTGAATATCACATTTATTATGGTTGAAAAGGAAAAAGTTGCCAAGTTTAGATTTAACTGAACTGATTATGAGGGCGTATGAGTTTAAAGAGAAAAATCTCCTTACCGTCTGCTACTAGCATGTGCTAAATGAAAATGGGCTTCTTCTTCTTCTTCTTCTTCTTCTTCTTCTAGATAACAAAATCCATGAACCTTGTTGAGGGAGAAGTGGGTCAGTCATGCTAGCTTGACTTTAGCACCCTTAGCATATAGATGTGCTGCAGAATGCGGCGTGTTTTGGTTCAGTTCAGTTAAAAAAAGGCAACCCACATATGAACTCTGATAGGTGAGCAGTAGATTAGATGTTTAAATCAGCTAATCAACCACTGCTGTGCTAACAATAGTATTCATTTCTAGGGTCGCAAAAATAAGCATAAAGCCTGAAAACGTAAAACTGTAATGGACTGACCGTTCTGTTCCTTGTGTTGGAAATGTTTCCTTGTTTTTTGGTGTTGAATCCTGATACATTAGTGGAGCTGTTGTCAGTAAGTTGCTGCGGCAGCGGGTCTGTGTGTAGCGTAGCCGACACAGAAATCCAGAAAAAAAGAAGAATACAAGTGGTTTTGACTTGTTCTATGTTTTTTTTTTCTTTTTTTTTTTTTTCTGGTGGACTAAATTAATAATACCTACATCTCCAGGTTTCTGTTCGATTATTACTCTGGCAACATCGCTATAGATGACAAGTAAAAGAATTACATTTTTTCCCTTCCAGCGTTGTGTGCTTGCGTGAAATTTCCAGATGTAGAATGAAACGTGTCCATAGAATTAGCATACTGTACAGGGTAGGATCGGACTACATGGCTGAAAAATATGTCGTGATATAAGCGTTTCATGTCGGTTGATATTGATAAATATTGATTAAGTTTTTGTTTATATTGTCTGAAATACTGCCAAACTGGTGACCATTCCTGTTTTATCCACTGTTTTCACTCCTCACCATTGTTTATTTCTAAGAAAATGTGAAGCACAGTGGCTAAACTTGAAACTGCTGCTGCGCATGTTAAGTTGTTGCTAGGTAACCTTGCTTAGCGGCCTTTGAGAGGTTGAGCCCAAGGTAAGGGCAGTCTTTTGTCTGCCTACATCCTCTAAAATACACTTGTGGATTGGAGTTCAGTGAAATTATTGACCATTCTATCAGACATATATTCTGGTAGAATATATGTCTTTCAGAATATAGACAGCAAGTTGCTGTGGCAGCTTACTGTCGCAGCAACTGATCACCTGCTGTTGCCATAGCTATAGTTATTGAGCTATTGCCCAGCCCTACTACAGGATATACTAATCTGTGTTAGGCCAGTACAAGAGTTCTAGATGTAATGACCGCTTATCTAAAGCCATTCACCATTAGTCTGAATTGGGCTACATAAAATAGATTGTTTCTGGTTGTAACATAAGAAATCTGGGGAGTTATAAATACTTTCAATAGGGGATTTATCATAAGAGAACTTGGTGCTAAACTACAACACAAGAATAACTGTTTATTTGCAACACTAAATCTTTTAGAGCCAGTCCTGGCCTAAGAGACCCACATTTGGCTTCCTTCAGGCTCTGATTTCCATTCTGTGTTTTCAATGCTGATTCCACTTCCTCATTTTTAACAAAAGGGCATTGGAAATGAGAGTTAATCACAACAATACCTGTGTTCTCTTTTTACAGAACTACGTGCTTCATGGAGGGAAGATGATACACAAGGTTATTGACAGCTGTATGTGTGAGAATGATTGTACCAAGATGGAGGACATTTCTACGCAGAACCTTTGACTCCCAATACTACCCCTACCTTCGGCTGAATGAGCGAAGCTTAGGATGGAAGACCCGTCAACTGCTGCTCTAAGAAACTGTAGCAACCATCTCAGACTCCTTTACCTCACCGCCTCTAAACACACACCCTCTCCCACCAGATGGGGCCCTCCTTCAACTGCTGGCCAACTTCCAGGATGTTCATGAACTTGAAGCGCATTCGAAAATGCCAGTTGGTGCAGCTGATGACAAGCTGCCTGCTGCTATCAGTGGTAATGATCTGCTGGGAGCAGCTGGACTTAGTCGTTGTCAGCCATGTCAAGTCCTACTCCTTCCGCTACCTCAACAGCTTCTGCTACGTTAATAGGAGCCTCACCATTCCTCGCGAGCAGGCCAGAAGCTTCAGTGACTTCCCCTACCTTTTGGACCACCCCGAAAAGTGCGCAGACGAGGACGTCCTCCTCCTTGTCTTCGTAAAATCCTTCCCGGAGAATTTCGAGCGTCGAAACGCCATCAGATTCACCTGGGGCAACGAGAGGTACATCCAAAATACCCTGGGCATGACGGTCAAGGTTCTGTTCGCCTTGGGAACTGTTGAGAGGAAATCGACCGAGCCTTTTTGGAGCAAAAAGAGCGACAGCAGCTTCCGGAGGAAGCTTGTCCGCGAGGACACTCTCTACGGCGACTTGATCCAGAAGAACTTCAAGGACTCCTTCCACAACCTGACCCTCAAACTCATCATGCAGTTCCACTGGATGCACAGCCGCTGCGCCCACGCCCGCTTCTTCATGACCACAGACGACGACGTCTTTGTCCACATGCCCAACTTGGTGAGGTACCTGCAGGAGCTGAGCAGCAAGGGGGTCACCGACTTCTGGACAGGGAGAGTGCACATCGGAGCGCCGCCCATCCGCAGCAAAGACAGCAAGTACTACGTTCCCTATGAGATGTACCAGTGGTCAGCTTACCCCGACTACACGGCTGGGGCCGGCTACGTCGTCTCCGGCGATGTGGCCCATAAAATCTACCACGCCACGCTGACCCTGAACGCCTCCCTCTACATCGACGATGTGTTCATGGGCATCTGCGCCAACGCCGTCAACGTGTCGCCACAGCAGCATGTTTATTTCGCGGGAGAGGGCAAGGCACCGTACCACCCATGTATCTACAGCCAGATGATGACCTCTCACGGCCATGTGAAGGACATTTATGATCTATGGCGGGTGGCAACGCACCCAAAGGTCCAGCAGAGCACCTCAGGACTGTTTGGGAAGCTGTACTGTACTGTAGTGAGAATGTATCTCCTCTGTAAACCCCAGTTTGTTGACACCTATCCTTGCAAAGCAGCATTTTTGTAGTGCAAAGAGGAAGTGAGAGTCCACTATAACACCGACAGTGATGACCGATGGGTTCATTTCTAGAAGTATTACCTCAGTCCTTTCCCTAGGATCTCTACCCACACAGTGGTTTACTGCTGCAGACGAAGCCAGAAAGAACGGGTTGTTTTATTATGGCTAGAGTGAGACCTCCAACTTGTCTATGATTCTTTGTCGTGGTTGTTTTTAAAGTGCAGATGTTGTGGGCCGACCACAGAATGTGAAATTAAAGTTCTGCAAAGATGTGTCTGTGTCGTCCTAATTTTAAACCTAAGCATGGTGCGAATGAGGTTTTTATTTCGGCAGTTCTTCAATTTTGTGTTTTGGAGCTTTCCACAAATAACAACAATTTTGCAAAAATACACGATTAGTATTTAAAGGTATGATGCAAGAAACACATTTTCATTGCATAGTAGAGAGGAAAATTCATAAAGGCACTGGTTAAGAGATAAACTGTTGGTGCAACAAAGATGTGATTTTCTGACAGCAATAATTCAGATGTTGAGCAAAAACGGGCCGTTCAACCTGTTGCTACTGGAAAGTCTTTGACATCCAACCATTTCTATTTTGGTAACACAGGAACAGTGTAAATCTTGTTGATTTGCCTTCTCATTATTACATCAATGGTGAAGCTTAAAACTTGTCAATGTCGCCTCTCTGTTTACTCATTTGGTTGAGGTTGTTAAAAGGGCTTCCTTTTACGAGTTCTGAGAATTTATTTGCGTTTCTTCCTGGACAACGACTGCAGATGCGTCACATGCTTTGAAACAGGGCTTCTTTGTTGGCTGTGAGTTCAGGGGAACAGGTAGTCAGTAAAATTATTCATACCACAATTCAAATCTGTCCAAAGAGAAGTGCATAACTGACGTTTTATTTTCGATTCAGTCAGGTTTATTATTATTATTCTCTCGGAGGAGTGAGAGAATCAAAATGAATTGCTTGTCAAAAGCCGGCTGAATCGTACTGTACTGAGGAAGATGTGTAAAAAGCATCAATTCCAAACTATCTATTGCACTGCAGTGAAAAAAAATTCTGCAGTGAAAAAAAATCTATTCTTTAGTTTAAAATCTTCAGGATTCAAGTAGTGAAAACTTTGTGTTGATGATCTTTCCATGTTTTAAATCTTTATCCAAATGGAAGAACCAGGGACGGCCCATTTTTTTCCTTAATACAAAATGTGAAAGGGTTAGTGATACCATGCAAATAGTATTCAGATCCGCCACCGAAGTTAACATCAGACATCTTCCTCTTTTGTTTCTCAAAAGCTCAATCTTGGTCTCATCAGTTCCAGCTAACGTGTCTAGTTTAGCAAAAGTCATTGTTTACTCTTATGATGGGAGGACAAAAAAAACAGTCAGAAATCCTTCATGCCCGCAGCATCACCAACCATAGCGATTGGGATGGATGTGTTGCGTTTAAATTAATCTTTTGAATAAATAACGTATTTTTGAATGAACTAAAGTTGAATTTATTCTAAAGTGTTTCTCAGTGGTAACAATAATTTTGATTTTAGTTTTTTTTTTTTCCAGGACTTTGGGGGTAGGGGGGTTCAAATTAAAAGTTGGATTCTTTATATTTTTTTCAGTTTGAAATTGTGCTCCTGCTGTAAAATAAGATTTGTTTTTTTATGTATTTATTTATTTATTTTTTACCAAATCTGCAATAAAGATTGCCAGCGCTGTAGCCAGCAGTCAGTCCTTTCACAAGTAACTTGCTGGTGGTATCAATGGCTTAGAAGACGCTGTAGCTCAGTCACAGTTTCAGAGTTATTTCTAATCACAACCGAGAACCGATAGTGACCACTCAGAGCTGCAAAGTAATTCAAACCTCTTTGTGTGGTGTGAGATTGAGTCACAGTCACATTTCATTCTGCAGTGACACATAGTATCGATGTGATGCATGAAGTGTGAACGCTGCTGCACTCATTCAGTGACCTGGTAGACAAAATGTGCATGCTGCATCGTCAGGTGAACTAAGGGTTTCCCATGGAGTATCTCAAGGCTCAGTGCTTGGGCCAATTCTCTTTACTATTTGCTTCCACTAGGTAAGATTCATTGTCATAAGGTCCCATTGTTATGCTCATGAAACATGATGCTCCAGTTTGGTGGACTGCAGGCGTATTTAGAAGACAGAAAAAATGTGATGTTAAATTTTCTGCTTTTCTTTGGGCCAGTAAATACTTCTCTTGTTAATTATTACACTTTACTCGTCAATGGTATTATTCTTGTTATTGCATATCAGAGGTAAAAATTTGCTCATACCATTATTTTAGGAAGGTGACAACATGCTGTTTTTCGCTGTGGTTTATTGGTTCTTTGGTTATCTTTCTTTGATCTTGTTTTGCAGATGTAGAAGCCTATATGCGTCATTTCCTGGTTTTCTCTTTCTCTCCTCAGTTCTTAACACTGGAGAATCACAGAGGAAGCCCAGATAAGCATTTCTAAAGGAACCGATCTGTTGTTTTGGAAAGCAACAGATATGACGTCCATTTTTCTATATTAGTTTACATAATTGTATGAATGTGTTTTTATGTACACATTAAAGCCAATCATATCTAAATATGAGCTGGCTTCACCAGGCTCTAAACCGCAGACAGCCAGTCTCTGAACGTGAAGGTTTCCTTTTTCCAACTGTGTTCACCTACAGTGTCTGCAGTGTGCAAAAACACAAACAGTTCACACTTTGCTGGAACCTTTGCTGCTTACCTCTGTAGCCCTCTGGTATGCGGTTTAAAAAAAAAAAAAGTAGGTCTTCACAGCGTCATTTTTCCACCCAGGGGTTAGCTGGAAAAGAATTGACCTTGTGCTTAAAAGGGAAGTTTTACATTTAGGCGTCTCTTTGCAGGTGATGAACGTTGCATGCAGTTGGTGTATTTTTAGTCGACCACCAGAGTGTGTGATCTGTGGTGACCTCTCACACAGCTCGCAGCAGAAGCTGAGGCTGGTACCTCATGTTTATGAGACATGAACAGTCATGTCTCATAAACATGCTAACCTCCAGGCTCAGCTTCAGCTACGAGAGACACTGAGTCACCAAGTCCAGCTCGTCAGTTCAGAGTTCCTGCAAACTGGTTCTTACCCCAATTTAGTTTTTATTTCTTTTCCTCATAAATCCTTATCTTGAATCTAGGCTGAGGTTTCATTGCATGATTTACAATATTGATACATACAACACGGATCAAACTCTGTATTATGTGTTTTCCCGGGCACAGTGTCATTTTACAGCACAGTCAAATAACTATGTTACCCCCAGTTGTTAATTTTTTTTTACATATATGAGATATGACTTAAAAGAAATGTGACTTCATAAATTAACGCCTTGAAATTGAATCTCTGTGTCTTTAATAATCTCCTGCTCTTTCCGACACTTTGATGCGTGAATGACATTATAACTTGATGTAAAGCTAAAAAAGAGAGCAGATTTTACATAATACCCCCAGAAGAAGTTACAAGTATTTGCATTTGGAGCTACTGCTCTGTCTCCAGGTTTCAAATTAACCCTAGAAATGCGAAATGAAGAAACAGAAACAGGACAGCCACAACACAGCCTTCCATTCATGCTAAGCCTAGTTAGCATAGCCACCAATACTGGCGGTTAAACGGTTTTCCTGAGAAATAACGTTAAGTTATTTCTCTGTCATTAACACATTGAGCAGCATGTACACAAGGGTTAATGACAGCACTAAGACCCTCCTCCTGGCTCTGATTGGCTGTTTTTGATTGGGAGCGGTGCATATTCGCAGATCATAACATGCAGGGAGAAGGTAGTGGATTCACAAATTGTGTCTCATACTATACTGTCATGACATGTTGACAGTAACAAATAGGTAAAAAACAAAACAAAAAAAACCCAGATTTTTATATATAAAAGCTGCATACTGTGTCTTTAAAGCTTTCAGTGTCTTGGGTTTTCCTTGGGAAGTCCTAATGGGCCAATCTGTGGAATGGGATGAGAAACGGTCTTTGAAGAGGTTTTCGGTTCTTAGGCATCAGTGATGGCCACAATCTGGGTCGTGTCTTTAAAGATGGCCTTTCAAATCCTCCAAATCAGTACAGGTGAAATTATTCTGGGAGCATCACTTGACTTCTGTCCCATGACTCCCAGGATAAGTGGTTTTAAATGACTGTTTTACCTCTTCAGTGATGAGAAGCCTTCTTGTCTTTGCTATCTGGAAGTCAGGACAGTGTGAAAGTCAAATTATTAGAAAGAAGAGATTTATTTCACATATCTTAATTAATCAGAGGATAAACAGCCTGTTTGGGTTTGAATAATTTTCTACTCTCTTTTGTACCTTGCCATTTTTCCTTTTTCTGCAAATCTAATATCACATTTTATTTACAAACTTAATATTAGTGCCACCATCTCCAACAATTGTAGACACATTTGATGAGACACAGTCAGATTTTATGAGAAATAGATCTTTATCATCTTTATCTGACTAGTTTTAGATCTACTTGATTACTCAGGCTACTTGATTAGTTATATTTTCTTCCTGGAGTTTTATAAAATCTGGTTTTAGAAAAAGAAAGTGTTACACTGTTAGTTTGTAAATTAAGTATTTAGTTTGGAACTTTAGATTTCTAAATGTAGGAAAATCCTGTTGAAAATCTGGCTTTTTTTCTCTGTGACATGCTAAATAAACCAAATATTTTGCTGTTAATTATTCACTGTGTAACTTCACAAACAGCACCATGTATATATTGAACTGAAGGTGCAATCTGGAAAAGGCCTGTTGGATTCCATTAAAACTAAGCAGATGTTTTTGAGAAACTTTAATAGAGGAGGGTTCCACAGAGCAGAAGATTGTGTCATCGGCGTAAAGATGAATACATAAATCTACAACGGAACTTTCTGTACAAAAAGGGCTGGACCAACTGTTGAGCCCTGTGGGACACCGTTGGTTCTGACTGATCATTTGAGAACCAGCTCTGCTTTGTTTTTTTGGCTGTTAGTTTCTGTTATTTTCTCCTTTGATTGTTTGTCATATCTTGGCATTTAAGTTTATTGCTTGTGTTGGTTCACTTATCTTCCTGGTTTGTGTTTTGGATTTGCATCGCCAGATTAGTATTTCTGTCTGTTTGTTGTTCCGGTTTCTTTCCCCCCTTGTCTCTTGGTTTCTATTTTTTCACTTTTATTCATCAGCCATTCTGCTCCCCGTCTCAGCTACTAACTAACCACTTCCTTATTTGCCTCTGCCTGCTTCCTTCTCCAGCTGCATCCATTCACATCCTCTGGTTCGTTTGTCACTTCCAGTCTCTCTTTTCAATATATCACGCTCTGCGGTCTGACTGCTTTTGTTGTCATTGTGTTACCCTGTACTATTGTCCAAATGGAGTTTTTTTTTTATTAAATCCTGAAAACAGTAAAAAAAATACTCTCCCCCCTCTGCATTTTGACCCATCTACTACTTTATAATAATTTCATAAAATAAATGTATTATTTTCTTTACTTATAATTTATAAACTCCATTTGTTAAGGATGCAGACAAGATAAAATTCACACTCAGTCAAAAATCAAAGGTCATTTCACATCTTGTTTTGGACTCTTGTTTGCTTCTGGATTTAAAATGGACCTGAAGGTAATTGTATAAATAATCTAGCCCAGATTTTCAGGATTATAACTCTTATTCATTATTGTTCTTGATTTATCAACAAGATGTGCCAGAAATAAGACAAAATATTATGTTTTCAGTGGATTTTGAGTTGGTTTGTTGTTTTCTAGTTTATGCTACTGTGGTCCTTTTAGCACACAATATTCTGCTATGATTTTATTATTATTATTATTGTGTCTGTTTTATTTGTCCCTACTTTATATCACTTTAGTTTTTTTTTTTTACATGCTTTACGAATTAAATGAATTGGATTGTTTTTTACAGTTTGCAGTTTATGCAAATGCAGGTTGTGTAAGATTGAGACACTTAAGAAATGTTAATACTCAGTTGTGAAAACTTCACTTCGTCTTTTTTAAAATATGCCAAGTTAATCAGTTGTTTTTTTTGGGGTTTTTTTTGCTGACATCTGGTCTTTCTCTGTGCACCAGAATCTATTTTAGATTAGGTTTATGAGTCTTATGTGTGTCTAAACACAACACTTTGGTTTATCAGTATTGTGTGTATCATTAACACTTCTCTGTGTGTTCACCTTCTGTTTTTGAAGAAGCGGTATTGTGTGCTTTCCAGCCACCATATATCATTTTATGGCATAATAAAATAATTGTGTCACCTTCAATTATCAAAATGCTTCGTAATTTAACGCCTTGACAGGGGGCCTCTTTCTCTTTAAAAATCACCTGCTCTTTCCGACACACCATCCTCAGGATGTCATCACATCAACATTCCTCTATTAAGTGTTTGCAAATATTTGTTGGAG
Organism: Poecilia formosa; assembly: GCF_000485575.1. NCBI lineage: Eukaryota > Metazoa > Chordata > Actinopteri > Cyprinodontiformes > Poeciliidae > Poecilia > Poecilia formosa. The sequence goes on along the minus strand of NW_006800006.1, from coordinate 390,309 downwards.
CATTGGAGTGAGAAGTAGCTCCTATAATGAGCTCAGCAGATGCTCAGTTCGACCAGATGTTTGCTAATTGCTGTTGGCTAGTCTGAAGGAGCCAAGTGGGGTATTTGTGGTGGAGGGCTGCTCTGTGTGCTGGAAATTTGGACTGAGTGCCTGGTTAGCGCTCAGTTCAACCAGGCGTTTTGCACAGATGAATGGTTGCCATGGAGATGAAAGGATTTTGCAAACATGTATGAAAATAAGTTTTTGAGGTGGGAATGACAATGTGAGAAAAAAAAAGTATTTCTTTTTTTACCTTATACAGTCCCTTTAAAAAAATGCCATTTTGTTGCCCGTTCTCTCCTCAGGTCCTCATCATGTAATCAGACACCCCCTGGATTAGCTGTACAGCAGTCGGCTGATCTGGTTTCCAAGCAGCGCTTGCACAAAGAGAAGAGTCCAGGAGTCGGGACTCGACCATCTGCCTGGGTTTTACCGAGTCCCCTGACTGTTGCTTTATAGGTGAAGTGGCTTAAAAACGAGGATGAAATTTTTTTTTAACCATTATATATGTATCTTCAATGTTGAAATAAGTTGCTCCTGCTTCGCCATCCTTCCATGCACCTTTCTTCATACCTGCTTCATTTCTGCAGGTTTTCTGGAAGTCAGTGCCTGTCTTCAGCGAATGAGGCGAGAAAGCCGAGTTAGTGATGAAATCATAAGCACATATTTTATTACATCGAACCACTTGGGTAAAGTACATCACCTTAAAGTTGTTTTGTTTCTTTTTCACCAAGTCGATGTGGTAATGTGCCTTTAATGGAGCTTCCATATAGCAATGATTGCTTCACCAGTTCCTTTCAGCACAATTATCTAAATAGCAAAGTGAAGGCATTATGGTTAATAATGAATCAGAGCTCACTGCCTGCGGTGTGTGAAATGTACTCTGTTGGTCAAAATCAATAATTCAAATGCTCTCCAGTTTAATGCCTATGAAACGAAGGAGAAGAAAAGAACACAAACTGCCATTTCAGTTTGTGAAATGGCAGTTTCACAAACTGTCATTTTTTGATTTTTATCATTGTCCAATGGGTAGCATGAAAACTAAACATCAAGTGTGGAGACAGTAGATATTTCTACATTGCCTAAAAATAAAAAAAATAAAAAGTCAGTTTGTTTTTTAAAAATACAGAGTTGTGGAAGGTTGTATTATTTTTGACATGATTGGCTCAGGGTCCCGAAGGTGTGCTCCAAATGAACAGATCAACCACACTTGTGAAGGTGAGGAGCACAAGTGCAGATACCAAAACCACCTGCAACCCAGCGCATGAGGCCCAGAGCCGTAACATGGGGGCTCGTCCAGGAGCAAAGGGGCAGCATTCTATAAAACTGAGTCAGAAGTTTCTTCAGATTCGTTGGAAGACTGACTGCTAGTGGAGATTCTTCTTGCCCACAGCATCACCATCCATGACGAATCTTTGAAGATTATTGGTTGATATGAATTTTGACATTTATTTTCCTTTTGGGATAAAAGAAAAAAAAATTATTTTTGAATTGGATTTTATTTAATGCTTTTTTTATTGTTTCTTCAGTGAAGTTTTTGATGTTAAAATAATGGTTTGAATGCATCAGTAGAAAAGCCAGGAACAACTGACAGTGTATATAAACTTCTGACTGGAACAGTGGAGAAAGTCAAATTACATAAACTTGTTCCCTGAGGTCCTCCCGCCCACTCCCCTCTATATTTTCTGGCGATACATAAATGTGTTGGCAGGAGGTAACAGCTGTCCATTCAAGATGGACAGCTGTTAAACAGCAGTTATTGTTTTATAACCAAAACCACTTTGGAGAGGAAGTTACTTTTCTGCTTTTACTGCTCTGGTTAGTGTTTACTTTTGTTTACTGGCATTCTTTCTCCAGGTTTTGGACAGACAACTTCTTATTGGCATAAACTTCTTTTAATTTGGTAAAACTGAGTCTTTCTGTCCTGAATTTGTGGATCTGTCAGAAGCTGTTTTTGCTCTTTCATATTTTTTCAGAACTTCCCCTTTTTTTACCCTTTCTCATCATATTTATTAATAACTGTTTATGAAATATCTTCACATTTGCAAAGACCTTTTGTATGGCGTGGAACTTCCTCTTTGCAAACTCTGCACACAATAATCTGCTCTGGTCAGTCTGTTTGTTGCAGAAATATAAGAATCAACCTGAACTTCCAACATTAGCTCACAGTATGTCATAGGTGTCAAAATGATTCATTCCTCTGACACATTTCGGCTAAACATGATTCATTCAGGAAGTTTGTTTCTGATAGGAAATTAGAAGCATCTCTTTAAAGGTAATAACATAACATCAGATGATCAGCAGTTTTTTTTTTAAAAAAGTGCTTTTGTGAAAATTGTCTGACTAAGCTAGAGCTTCAGTTGCAAAGAATGGGCAAAAATTTGCAACGATGCCTTTCCTTCAGTCAGTAGTGTTGAACAAAAGAAAGGAAACATTTTCTCTCCCCTTTTACAATCATTTGTAAAAGGTATTTTACAATGTGTCAAGCGACGCCTATCAAATCCACCTCATTGATTTCCATTTGCATTGCTTCAAATATGTTGCTTCAACATAAAAACCCCATCACATAAAACCCCAAGCAAACACATTCCAGCCTGTTGTTGCACAGAACAAGAACTGCATGAGCCTGTCCTCTGACTGAACAGAAGTGAAAGACTGAAAGTGAAAATAAACCACCAGATTCCAGACCACTGAAAAACACACTGAGGAGACAGATCCTGTTTCCCTTTGTAGAGGAAGGGCCTTAATAGTCCTCTTAACATGTACTTCAATGAGTTTTGATTGAAAAAGGTCTGAAAGGGGCAATATTATGTGCTTTCCAGCCACACAGAATCACTTTATAGCACAATTAAGTAAGTTATCTTCAGTTATAAAAATGCTCAAATATAACTTAAAAGAAATTTGACTTCCTAATTTAGCTTCTTGAAATCGGGCCTCTGTCTCTTTAAGAAACTCTTTTTTCTTTTTGAAACTCCGCCTTCAGGAAGTCATCACAACATGGCTCCTCTATTTACCCTTAAGCAATGTTTTTACCAGAGTTGCACTGAGAAGTAGCTCCTTTAATGAGCTCAACAGCTCCACCAGGTGTTCACTAATTGCTGCTGGTTAGTCTGAAGGATCAGAGTGGGGGAGTCACTGGGGAGGAGGGCTCTGTTCGTCCTCAGAGGCGAAGCTGGGTCCACCCAGATGTTTTCCACAGCTGAATGGTTGCCATGGAGATTAAAGGATTGCTCAAACATGAATGAAAGAATCAAAGCAACACTCCTGGTATGTTTTTGATGAGAGAATAATATAACATGATGCAAAGCTAAAACAAAAAGTTGATTTTACATCATATTGACTCCTTAAGGTCAATTATCAAAATGTGCTTTTTGATACTTTACCCCTTTAAAAATGATAGGCTCCTGCCCCTTTAAATGTCATGCATGCTGTGTTCATGCATAAAAAACTGGTCTAATTTCTGCCAGGCTATTAAGACTTTTCTCACCACATCCTGCATCTTTCTTTTTTCTAAATGGTTGCTCTCCTATGGGAAACGATGAAACACAAAAAACATTATCAGTGGACTGACTCATTTAGAACAGCTCAGCTGTTTGTTTACATTCTCCCTTCGTTTGGCTTTCTGAAAACAAGACTGATTGAAATACTCGGAAATTTGAGTGAAACCAACTTACTGTATAGATTAGTCACACACTGTCTTAGAAAAGGAGGGTAAGAAGCAAAAGATCATTACAAAAGCAGGATGTTTACAGAGTATTCAAGTATATCATTAGAAAGTTGGGTGGAAGAAAGATGTTTGGTAGAAAAAGGCGTGAATGCAGCAGGGATAACTCCATCACAGTTGCCAGAAATTAAGACTTAAAAATAATGAATATATAACTATCACCTTTTTAAACTGAATTATTAAAATAAATGATCAGAAACAAATTGGTCAATATAGATGGATAACAATAAGGAAATATTAACTACCAGAGCATAATATTTAATTATTCAAATATTTGTTCAAATTAGCATTTAAAACTTCAAGGTTTTGTTCCCATAACCCCTAAAGAGCTTCAAGCTTTCTACCTAACATCAGACTACAGAGGGCGCACAACGTCCAAATCGAATGCTGTTCTATAGGTGGTTAAATGGAATTGTGGGTAATGCAGTCAAGAGGTTGTAAAAGAAGAATGCTTAGTGGATTCAGCCCTTTAGTTGTGCATGGAGTCGTAACTTGTACATTATATCCAAATGAGACACCGTCTTCACTCTCCAGGAATATTTTACAGTGCATCTACTGTGTACACCACAGGAGGGCGCCATTTCCCACTGCCTGGCCATGAAAGCAAATTTGAATCTTGTTCTCGGCCCAGATGACGTTACTACTTAACACCAGTTTTATAATAGTTACAAAAACTAAAAATATTTAATATTATAATATGAATACTCTATAAACACAATCCAAAAGATTATCTGTTCATCTTCAAAACCACTTTTTGAAGCCTTTGACCAAATGTAGAAAATTCAGTTGACAACAGAAGTCAGGTAAAAGTAGGTAAAGTTGACTTGTATAACTCCAAACCAAAATATTAGCATGGAAATCACAACACGCTTACTAAATCATATTTACTCCCATTCATGACCATCTAGTTTGTAGGATTTTAAATCCATGTCATATTTACCACTAAAGAATGTAAACAACTTTCTGCAAACTTATGACAAAAATATAGAATATTAATGCGATTTTTAATTGGGGATTACTTTCATAAGTTAAGATATTTTTGCCTAAACAAAATACAGCAAAAATTCTACATACAATAAGGTTGTTTTACTCGTGGTTGCCTGTAGAGGGAGCTCCACATCCCCCCCCCAGTCAAATTTCTAAACCAGAAAGCATTCATCTTCCAAAAACAAAACTGATCTATGACCCTCACACATTCATGATCTAGATGCCAACAACAGCACAATATATTTACTTACAGCAATTTCTGTTTATTAAGACATTCATACACTTCAGGAGAGGAGGGGAGAAAAGAAGGAGTCAGTGAGGAGTGGAAATGACAATATACTCTGTTAAGGGTAAAACCACGGCAGCAAAATATGGCCAACCTGTAAGGAACTCTGATATAGCATGTGGGATTAAAAAAAATATATATGGTACATTTAAATTAAACACATTCACAAAAGAAACAAAAAAAAAGCAAGTGAATCTACAGTATAACATGACAAGTGCCTCTATTAAGCAGGCCCACAAGACATCGCACATATGTTAGCATAACATAATTTGCAGACTTTATACAGCACTTATACCTTTTAGTCCACAAGTAGGTTACTAAACGGTGGAGAACATCGAATACACGCATCTTATTTAAACATGAAAAGAAATACCTGATAAGGACCCTAATGTTTACACGCCCCATGGCTCTGTAGCTCCAACCAGCCGGCCGACGAGGTCAGAACTTACAACTGTCCAGGAGGGACCACCATATGAGTCACCTCGCTTTTAACGCACACCAAAAATCTGATCCAAGGTTTAGCATTGAGAAGTTGTGTTTTTTTTTCCCCCTCGAATAATATAAGCACAATGCAAGTGGACGATCGCTATCACTGCGTAAAAAAAGAAAAATAAAGAGATCTCAGGTCTCAAATCAGGTCGGCCACATTCATGGGCATCTCCTCCACGGTGGTGTTGTAAAACGTCTCGATGTCTCGAAGAATCCTCTTGTCCTCCTCAGTGACGAAGTTGATGGCAACTCCTTTTCTGCCGAAACGGCCGCCGCGACCGATTCTGTGGAATGACGAGGAGCCGTGTTAGTCCACAGCACAGCTACGCGGTTCAACACAGACCCTCCAAGATGTGGAGAGGGTATTTTGTGATTATTTCAGCCTAAAATTACTGATTTTGTGGCCCTTATTTTTCAGAAAAGTTGCATATTTTTAAGCATTATTGTTTGGAATTGCAAGAAAAGTTGAAGTTGCTGCAAAAGGAAGGTTTCAGCATATACAGATAATATTTACAGTACAAATAACATTTTCATGGACCTTGTTGAAATGGCAATCTTGACAAATAAAATCATGTTGAGGAGAACTTCAACAGCTTCAACTCACCTATGAATGTAATTCTCACGATTTGTAGGAAGGTCATAGTTGATGACCAGGGAAACCTGCTGAACGTCGATCCCACGAGCCTAGAAAGAACACACTCATCTGAAACCAGCATCAAATCCCACAGATCAACAAAGTTCACGTTTCAGAATGTCGCCCGTGTTTAAGTAGCAGGTTCCCACGTCAGCGGAACCCACTGTGGAGAACGAGCCTTAATCTCCCCAACGTTCCACCTGCTTGGCCATTTTTAGACTGCTGCAGCATTTTAAACCATTTGGGTTGCTTTCAGAATAATAGTTATATATAATAAAAAAATCAACAAAAAAAATCACAAAGTTTATTATCATTTGATACTAACCAGAAGATCAGTTGTAATCAACACTCTGCTGGACCCAGAACGAAACTCTCTCATAATTACATCCCGCTCCTTCTGGTCCATGTCTCCATGCTGTGAATTAAACAGTTGGTTAGCTGAGGAAAAACCAAGCTAACATGCTAACGGGCTAACGGGATGCCATACCAGAGCAGATACTGTGAAGTCCCTAGCGTGCATCTTCTCAGTCAGCCAGTCAACTTTTCTCCTGGTGTTGAGGAAGATGACCGCCTGAGTGATGGTCAGAGTCTCATACAGATCACATAGAGTGTCCAGTTTCCACTCCTACAGACAGAATGGACCAACGTTACCTTGACGGGTCACAGCCTGACGCTGCAGCAACACTGGGTTTAAACTAGGCCTGGACCACATGGTGGTAAAGCACTAAGTGTTTCATATCAGTCGGTAGATTGATTAGTTTTTTGTTCTAAATATCTGAAATAATGCCAAACTGGTGCCGTGATCTTTCCTGTTTATATTTAAGCAGTTATGAGGCAAGGTGTGAAAAACAGGTTGTTGCTAGGTAACAAAAAAGAAAGTTAGTTGCCTCCGATTCAGAATGAGAAGTATTTTTGGAAAAAGTAGGCAGAAGAAAGGCTTTAGCCACTCAACCTCTCACAGACAGATAAGCTGGGTTGGTGGCATTAACTAACTCACTCTTTGGTTACCTAGCAACAACCTGTATGCCAACTTGTGCAGCAGCAGTTTAAGCTTTCCGCAATAAACAGCGTAGAGTGAAAACCATGGAAAATGCAGGTTACAAGTTGGGCAGCATTTCATACACTTAAAAACCAAAAACTAATCAATAATTATTGATACCGATTGAGTCTTTCAGTCCTATTGTCCAGCCAAAGTGCATCACCATATGTGTGACTGATTTACTGTCCAGTCCTAATTAAAACACACACAGGATGTGTAACACAGGATCTTGAGACTGAGGAGAGCGGACATTAAGAAAGTGGTCCCTCCCAGCCTCGTTTGCGACCCCATGAACTTTTGTCTCCTTCCCTGGTGTACCCATGCTTACACGGCCACAGGAGCCGAACCTGGCCGGGTCGGCTCGCGTGGTTTGAGCAGGGTGCTTTGGAGAGAAGAGGTGGAATGGATGGAACAGAGGGCAGACGTGCAAACCAACCTCTCTCTCCACGTTAATGTAGAACTGCTTGATGCCCTCCAGGGTAAGCTCCTCCTTCTTCACCAAGATGCGGACTGGGTCACGCATGAACTTCTTGGTCACCTCCAGCACGTCAGCGGGCATGGTGGCGGAGAGCAGGACCACCTGGAGAGGGAGGAAGTGTTAAGAGTGGAGGCGACGCAGACAATTGGCTGTAGCACTTCACCTTGAGACAGCAGCCAATGAACATTAAGAAAGAGGTTCGGCTGCGTCTCATTTGCGGTTTGGTGCACGATGATCTCCTTCTACGTGAAACTCTGCTGGCATTATTGTGTGAAACAGATCGACTGCGTCACACAATTACAGCAGAGTTCTGTAGATGCAGAAGGATGGTCAGTGCAGTCAGGAAGGTTTCCTGATTTCACTGTAAATTTACACTTTCTGGTAAAATTTTACCAAATGTAAACAGTAAAACTGAATTTATGGCAACTGCAACACAGATCATTTTAAATACAAACTCTTAAAAAAAATAATGATAATAAATTTAAAAAAAAACTGAGAAAGAAGAAAGATGAGGAGGGTTAAAGCCAGAGCTGGACGATAAACTAATTTTATCAATGCATCAAATTTTTGCTTTGTTCAAGATTTAGTTTTAGGAAAATGTGGACATCTTCATCATCATCATCATCATCATCATCAAGTTAGCAGTAGCTGACTTTGAAACAATTGTGCAAGCTGAATCTATTTTGATGGGGCAAAAAGTGCAAACTAAGCCTTTTCCCCCCTTAGTAAACACTTCTCATAAGATAAAAATTTTCCATCTTTTTACTATTGTAGCTATATTACCATAATTAAAAAAGTTTTTGAAACCAGACCCTAATACTCCATCATACAACTCAAAGGGATGTTTGAAATGAAGGCCACTTTTTGAAATGTGGTCATTTGTAATTTGTTTTTGTTTTTTTTTAGAAAACAAAGAGGAAAAAAAACAAAAAATCTAATTTCATTTTTAAGCCTCATCACCCAGCTCTAGTTAAACCTGGAATGAAAGGACAGGTGGATCAAGGAGAAACAAACATGGACAGGTTATGGACAAACAAAATAAAATCTGGAGTTATATACTTGAATGTTTGTGCTGAGCTTCTGGAAGATCTCATAGATCTGATCCTTAAACCCTCGACTCAACATCTCGTCAGCTTCATCCAGAACAAACATCTTGATCCATTTTGGAGCTGAAAGATAAAATAAAAACAGTTCAAATGTGCTCATTAGAGATTAAAAATCAACAATGCTACAGGCTGCGTTGCTTACACAGATGCCTCCTGTTGAGCATGTCGTACACGCGGCCCGGCGTACCCACCACTATGTGAGGGGCCTCGGCCTGGAGTTTCTGAATTTCACTGCGGAGGTTGGTGCCTCCGATGCAGGCATGGCAGGTCGCCCCCATGTAGTCACCCAGAGCCAGAATGACCTTCTGGATCTGCGGAGGAGAGAGACGAGCACGGGTTCAGGACGGCTGAGTGCAGACCGGCGGTCCAGACGAGTTCAAAACATCGGCTCAGTGATCAGTAAGTCAGAAAGGAACTCTCCATCTCAAGAGTCAGTCCCGAAAGATGGTATACCATCACATCACTCAAGCTCTCCACAGACACAAAGAAACTCAGCAAAATGATCTTTCAGGCCGATGCAGCCATGGACAGAGACTACACCAAGCCACACAAAGACCTTCTTAAAAAACAAAACAAAAAAAAAAAAAGGTTCAGAAATTTGTGACAAATCCATAAAAGATGGTACCTTCGCATCTGAACAGTGTCCTCAGTATGCTGCCTAGGTCTGAGACACTGTTGAGGTCACATGACCTCAGGAACAGCATACCTGCTGAGCCAGCTCTCTGGTGGGAGCCAACACCAGAGCCTGAGTCTCCTTCTGCTCAATGTCCAGCTGCTGCAAGATAGAGATGGCAAACGTGGCTGTCTTGCCAGTTCCTGACTGGGCTTGGGCAATGACATCGTAGCCTAACGGTGAGGAAACACATTTAATATCCCTTCATAGAGCATCCTCACACAACACAGAGGCACAACTACAGAATGTCAGCATTAAATTGGATGATATTGAGTGATCAGTAAGGTAATAAAAAGTATCCCCATTTGTTGGGTAAGTCCCGAAAGATGGTTAAGCATCACTTCACTCAATCACAAGGCGCTTCCCCCGAGTTCAGCTCGATGCCTGTACCTTTGATGCACGGGATGATGGCCCTCTGCTGAATGGCAGACGGCTTTTCAAAACCATAAGCGTATATTCCCCTGAGAAGAGACTCCTTCAGGTTCATATCATCGAAATTGTCTGTAATCTCATTCCAGTTGCTCTGGATTGGCAAGAAAGAAAGAAAAAAAAACCAAACAAACAATTGAGAATGTCTGAAATCATTACGTGTCCCTATATTAGCAGTAGAGTGAAGAAATCGCTTTTTGGATTCACCTCGATGACACCATCAGGCTCCATTCCTTCTGGCCCCCCATGGTCTCTATCTCTTGAGCTGTTTGGGAAGAAAACAAATCTGATAAATGTCTTGCTTGTACGCCGCTCAGATAAGCAGCCTTATCACATTTTCAGAGTTTCCCCCTACATGCCATTGATCATGGTGCACCTTCAGGATTAAGTTTGTTTTAGAATATGCTAAAATATAAAGCAAAACCAAAACAGCCGGCTCCTGTGCGCCACGCCGCTGTCGAGAGTGAAGTAAGACTAGATGACGGTTCAAAGTAGAGGGACAGAAACGTACCTAAGGAAGGTTGAGTTGAAGGCATTTTTAGTCCAAGTATGTGAAAACGATCCTAACTTTAAGATATTGTCACATTCTTAAAATAATGGCCCAAGTCATTTTTCTTTTTTTGCCAAAAGATGATTTAGGCATAATAAATAAAGATTTAGGCCATTATTTTGAACAACAGTGACATAAATGATACGTCGGCCATTATGTGTAAGGTTTCAGACATGTTCTGAAAGCTCCCTCGCCACCACCATAAAAAAAAAGGAAAAGAAATTCCTGCAGGAACCCCTCATTTTTATCTGTATTAACATCTCATTTCACCCTTTGGCCCTCAATTTTGGATCTTTTTGCTTATAGAGGTAGGATGTGTCAGTTTATGTAAAGTATTGAAAAAGCAGAAGGGAATTAGTAATATTTTTTTCACAAGAACACTTTAAATTCTGCACTTCCAAATATGTTTAAAGTAAAAATCTTATATTTTTTAATGGAAATTTGGGTTTTTTTGCCTACAAAAATTCCAATTCCTTCAACTTTGATTTAATATTTGTTCTAAAATAAAAGTGACAAAAATGTGTTGTACTTTGAATCCAACTGAAAATTAAACCCATCAATTAATGTATAAAGTATGCCTCCTAATCCTTTTATTCAATATCAAACTGAATGAGCACCAGAGTATGCCCTCTCTGTTGATGCATGTTAAAACCAAAAGTAGCATGAATATTTTCCTGTGGAAACATTTGAAAGAATCAGAAAAATCCCCAGATATACCACTTTCTAGCACATATGTATGCTGTAAAGTACATTTTGTGCTACTACATAGCAAAACATCTACGTACATTTAAACAGGTTGACAACTGTTATACAAGTTTATGTTTAAGAAACCTGCAAGTTTATACTTTTGGAACCAGTGTCCAATTTTTCAGTGGAACAATTTAGCCACTAGCTGAATTGTAAACTATAAGGCATTGAGGGGAAGGGGGTAGCAGCCCTGGGAAACGGGGCTCTGCCACATTAAGTGAAAAAGCCATATTACACGTGTAGTGAGTGTGCCCGGAGCGGTCCGGGTCACGCCCAGAGTATCTCATTACCATAGCTCTGAGCCTCAGTGGGCGCACGTGTCAAATTCCACGAGCTGGCCGTCTACTACCTGCCCGAAAAGTTTTTGGTTATATAACCTCAGAAGGGTTCGTTTAACCCCGGGACAATAAGAGCCACAAGCCCCAATTCGGGTGTGTTCCGCGTATTTCAACATGGAGTTCCGTGTGTGCGCCTGTATCGCTGATGGCCAATATGTCGGATAATTGGGCCTGCACGGGCAATGGTGACTTCTACCTAGAACTAGGCCGAAAAGCACCCTGGGCCAGCGGTTCCCCTGGCAAGCACCAGCCACTTTAATAAAGAAATAAATAAAAACTTCTATGCAAGGAAAGACGAGTGTTAACAGAAGCTAACGTTAATTGAAAACCTTAACGACTAATAAATAATGCACCATAACGTTAATTTATATCAGAGGTGTTTCACTGCGGCTAACTGCTACGCTAGCAACCAAATCACTCCGAAAGCAGTTAGGCCTAACTGACTCGATATAAACTAATACGTTGTCATGCAACTTACTGAACACTTCCGGCCGTTCGGGTACAGTTAAATATTAGTCTGTGTCTCAGAAAAATCTCCAAATGTAGCTCTTTACCTGTTGTAATCAGCAGAATCGCTAGACATGATCCGTTCACCACTTCAGCATGCGACTGAAAAGATCGCTGATGGCGACGCCAACTGCCTTTAATGCGGCTGGACTATTTTCGCTGACATTTCTTATGCCCAGTTTTATTGGAAAAATAGTGGCAGTTAACTGAATTATTGGATTTACCACCATTAACTTTGTATGATAGCATAATATCAAAATGAATATTTTATTAAGTGATAATATATTTTAAAATGTACAGACTACATTTCTCAGCGGAAGGATAATGCAGTAATAGGTAGTGCATTGACTGCTACAGCGTCTCTAACAGGTCAAAACTCGGCGTGACAAGGTTGTGCAATAATTTTAGAGCTAGTTCTCTGTTAGGGATGAAGAGTTGGAGAAATGAAATACTTTCAGAACAAAATAGACACTTTGTCATTACATATTTTATAGATATTTAAATATCTATATATCTAATATATCTAATATATCTAATATTTAAAATAATCAACGTGCGGAAATAACGCAACTTTGCGATACCTAAATTATCCAACGGTTTTTGTTCTTATAGTAGTTTAAATCACATTTTTAAAACCAGACATTGTCAAAAAAAAACAAAAAAAAAACTGTTTGCACAGAGAAACATGTATTGTCAATCTCTGCTCCTTTATTCAGGAAGAGTTACACACTGTTTAAATATCATGTAACCACAATCACAGTATCCCATCTTGCACTTAGACTTTCTAATATTTTTGGTTTCTTGTTCCGTCGGAACGCATCCAGCATCATCATACAATGATGTCTGTGCACAACTTAAATTATAATTTCAGTATTCTGATGCAGTAGAATGAAGAAAGTCTTAACAAAGGCACTTCTAGTTAGACGTCACTCGTTAGTGATTAAGTGATTAATCTTAAATGTTGGAACGCAAACAGAACATACAAAACAAGAATGTGGTGATTACCATTTTGACCTTTTAGATTTTCTATCATCAAAACATGGTACAAACTTTACACACAGACTTAAATACACACCTCTCCACTATTCCCAGATAGCACAGAATGATTGAAACAACATTGAATCAATGTCAGCCAGAAACATTGAATCGACGTTGAACGCTGACATTGAAACATTGAAAGTGGTCAGTCACTTGTATGTTGAATCAACGTTAGGGTTTCAACCATAACTGACATTATATCAATGTTGATTCAACAATCATCTGTATGTCAACTTACATGCATATTTGTGTTATTACATTGAATCAGTTAGGAATCAATGTTGATTCAACCATCATCTGGACGTGGATCTGCATGCATATTTGTGTTGATTTTACATTGAATCAGTTAGGAATCAACTTTGATTCAACCATCATCTGAATGTGAATCTACATGCAGATTTGGGTTGATTTTATATTGAATGAAAGGTAAGGATTTATGTACATTTTTAGGTCTGATAGATCTACATCATAACATGCCACTAAAAGTTTCTTCACTGGTGTTAAACACACTATATTATTGGCAGATCATGGGTAAACTGTGTACAAAAGGTTAAAAATGACAACATGGTTGTCATTTATTTAAGAAAAGAGGGACAGATCTTTAAACATATTTGACTCCTTTTTGACTGTCAAAACAACAGTCTGCTGTCCACAGAAGAACAGAGTCCATGAGGTTAAGCTTTGTACTGTTGTGGTAACCCCAGTTTGACTCTGGTTGGCGTCACTTTGATTCCTTGCGATGTCTTCCTCTTGTTCTGGCATGTAATGAAGCCACTTCATTATACAGAATAAACTTCCATCAAATAGCTGGTTCAATCTTCCATCAACTACAAATAGTTCCAAATAAGTTGATTAAATTCCTTAAAAAGTATCTATATGCTGATAAAGATCCCACACAAGTAATAATAGTCTAGTCTAGTCTAGTCTAGTCTAGTCTAGTCTAGTCCAGTCCAGTCCAGTCCAGTTCAGTTCAGTTCAGTTTAACTAGTTACCAATCCAAGAATCAACAGACTGAATCAGTCATTAGCAGGTTTAGTTCAGTGTTTCACCTGCCTTACATGTTTTAAGTGTTTCCCTTCTGCCTCACCTGGATTTAATCTGTGGATGATTAACAACCTTCTGTACTTCTTGATGGCTGCAGACGATCAGGCAATCATCTAACTCAGCTGTTCTGGAACAGAGGCTCATTTAAGCACGTCCCTAAGCACATCGTAATTAAAAGTTAAAAACAAGTGATTACTAACTTTGCTAAACCAGTTTCTGGTGTGTGTTCGGGATCGTTGTCTTGTTGGCACTCACTTTTGAAGATGTGACATTTTAAAACAGGTGTATCTTTCTTGGACAGCACCTGTCAGTGTAAATCTTATTTTAGACTAGAGTCACTCTGGTGATTCCTGGATTGTTTCCAAACATCATGACTGACGTTGTTTCATATGAGGTTGTCAGAATGGCCCCTATTCTAGACGAGGTTTGACCTACCGAGCCACAACAACAATAAATTGCGTTTAATGGAGTCAATGTGAGGCTTTTAGATCAGCATTGTAAAACCTAACTAGTTCTCTTTTCATAAAAAAATGTATGTACATTTTTTAGTTTTCATTAACATAAGTGATTGAGTAAGTTAACTTGTGGCATTTCAGTGAGCGTAACTTAAATTAGTAAATCTGAGCATGTAGTAATGATTTAAACAACACCCAAAGCTAATTATTTTTGTGCATATGAGTAAAACCCCCAATATATTCCAGAAGCACATTCTTTAAAAGAAAATGTCTTTACTGAAACAGCTCTTTTTATTTGTTCTATCTACTCAAACTTTGACAGAAATCAGTGATATTTTTGCCCACCATTTTTCAGAAAAACAAACACAAGCATACGCAAGAATTCACACTCAGCTAGAATGAGATGGTCGTGAAAATGGATGCATAGCTCACTCCTGGTACAGTTTCACAAATATACTGTACATCCCAAAAAATAGCTAACAAGTGCTTTGACGGGGTGACTGGCTGTGTGGGTAGTCTTGCGATCAGAAGGTTGTAGGTTCATTTCTTCTCTCCTCCTGCCATGTTTCAATGTGCCCTTGGGCAAGGCATATAACCCCAAATTGCCTACCGGTCTACGTATCTGTGTATAAATGACTGCATAGCTAATTTCTGTTGCTGTGGGTTACCTGTCTGAACAGTCCCAGTCATATTACTTCAGTTTGACTGAGCTAATTTTTGAAAATGTTTTTACCTCAAAAAGCCCTCAACTTATTTACTTCAAGTGTTTAGTTTAACTACATAAAAAAACCTAAGTTAAATCCACTTGATTTAATTAAAGTCAACATTGTAATTAACTCTACACCTCGTTTGGACTTTGTGTAATTGGGTGTTAGCAAAACCTTGATCATGCATCTTTTTCAATTAAATGCGGTGCTATAGCTTATAGTGTAATAAATCTTTGCTATCTGTCAAGTATGGTGTACGTAGCGTTAAGCTGTTGGGATGTTTCACTGCTTTTGATACTACTGGTGCACCACACGAGTTGGGTGGAACAAATGATAACGTAAGGACTACCCCCAACTTCTACAAGTTCATCCAAAATAAACAATAACCATATAGACTGTGAAAATGTTGAAAAAGTGTGTTCCATTAGGGAAATCAACCCAAACAGGGCCAAATTTGTTTTGGAATAGATAAAGCGGGTTGACAGTACATTTCTGTAATGATCAAAACTCAAACTCATGTAACTTTTATGAAAAACATTTGTTGAAACTGTCACGATATGGTGACATGGGATGGGACAGATAATCTGTGAGAAACTGATCTCCTCAGTTTCTCAGTCCATCAGAAGGGGTTTCTGATGGACTGAAGGAGGATGGGCTCGTAGGGCTGATAAATTGTACCAGGATACATGGCAACTGTTGCTCCTTTGGGTACGAACCAGAATCCTCTGGTGACAAACAGCCCGGTTCCTGCAAAGGCTAAAGAGCTGGGCCTCCTCTCGATGCAGAATCCCAGAGTTTGAAACAGAACGTCTCCTTCGTTCTGCTCCTGGTGAAGTGGAAACCGGAGCGTGAAGTTCGCGTGGGCTCCCAGGAGCAGCCCCTGATCTCCTCAATTTCTCACAGAGGAGATCAACGACAAACAAAATCTTACCAAGTAATTTCGGTCTAGTTTCTAGTGCAAATATATTAATGCACTTGAAATAATGCATTAACGATCTATTATTTAACTTATAACAAGACATTTTTCCCCATGCCATCAGTGAAATCATTTTCCAACAAGCACATTTATATCAATATTAATGAATTATTGACTCTAAGCAATCATCTGATGCTTAAACGTTACTTATATGTTAGTTTTGTCTCATTTCAAGTGTACTATATTTGCACAAAAAACTAAACCAAAATTACTTCTTTTTTTTTTGCAGTGTACCACAATGCAAGTGAGTATTAGGTCAAATAAAAATCGCAGTGGATTAATAAAATGTCGGGAAGCCTGCTTATTGTGTTAATTGTTTGTTCTTTATTTATTTATTTTTGGTAAGAAAATTTGGAATATTTTCAGCGCACAATGGTGTAATAGTTGGAGAAAAGTTCCTCTCCTGCTCTTATGTCTCTGAGCGACACCAGGACCACGCAGCGCAGAGGTCTCTGGGTACAGTGCTGGCTGTAGTTGACGTTTGGCAGATACTGGCGGAGCTCCAGGGGAAAGCTGTCCGGGACGTCGTACTCCTGGTAGCAGACATTGGCGGGCCTTTCGTTGGAGCAGTTGTTGATGTACTGACCCACGGCCAGTGGGTTGAGCGGACTGTCCGTCAGCCAGCTGGCGTCACTTGTCAGGTACGGACCCAATCTGTCCCTGCCACTGCACGACCTGAACACCATCCTGGAGATGCCTCTGTCATTCCCATCCACCAGGACCCCGTCAATACAGCGGAACACGAAGGGGTTTCTGATGGACTGAAGGAGGATGGGCTCGTAGGGCTGATAAATTGTACCAGGATACATGGCAACTGTTGCTCCTTTGGGTACGAATCCTCTGGTGACAAACACCCCGGTTCCTGCAAAGGCTAAAGAGCTGGGCCTCCTCTCGATGCAGAATCCCAGAGTTTGAAACAGAACGTCTCCTTCGTTCTGCTCCTGGTGAAGTGGAAACCGGGGCGTGAAGTTCGCGTGGGCTCCCAGGAGCAGCCCCCCGCTGTTCCTGAGGAGGGCTCTGAAGAGCCCCAGTAGGCTCTGTGAGACCTGCTCATCTGGGATCACTTTGTCTTCTGAGGGCTCCGTCACCCGCCGCAGGGTCTTCTCATTCTTGGACAGGTTAAACACAACCCAGGGCACGAAGCGGTGTCTGTAAGATCTCCATTTCTCCCGAAACCGCCGGAGAGCCGCTGTAAACATCCAGGAACAAAACGGGACAAGGAAGCAATTTGCGTGCTGTGTTCACGTTGCCTCAAAAGGGAACGGAGAAGTACGTCACACCCGGTACGGCGCATTCGAGCTACAGGTGGGAAAATTAAAATTAATAACATTAAAAGCAGGTCGGAAACCATAGTTTGCGACGTAGGTGGTAATTTGTAATGCTAACTACTGGCAGAAATAAAAGTGAATTGTTAGAAGGGCAGCTACATTTTATATACGCTACATTGTATATAAACATTTTTGCCTTGCGTTCAGCCATGTTGAACACAAGGCTGCTTGAACGCATTCCATTTTGCAAGAATTTTGGAAAAACATTTCTATCTTTCGTTTTCTCTCTCTACACCTCTCTTCCCTTACTAGAAACTCGACACTAGGTATTCCGAGCACAATTTGAACGCACTCGCGCTCTTACGTCACTTCCGAAAAGTTTTGTATCAGTTTAGCTTTTTTTAAAAAAATCAAAAACTAACATAAGATGTTTAATTGTCTGGGTTGAACAGGTATATCCAACTGTTTAATACAACTTATAAATATAGTTTCACATTTGACACGACTGGCCCTTCGTGTGTGTTTTACTTTTATTTTGAAGCGTAACTTTGCAACCGGAAAAAAGGCTTGTAGTTCAATTTGTAAAAACTCAGTTGCTAGCTGGATGGGAGAGAAGAAAGTCTGCTCGAGACAAACATGGTAAGAAAGTTCTGTCTTTTTTGGTTTCTAATTTGAATAGTAGTTTGAGTGGGTTCAATAAGGCACCTCTCTTTACAATAGCGAAAACAAATGTAGCTCGTCTTGTTAGCGTAAGTATCTAACCCCCCTATATGTATAGTTAGCTTGCTCTAGGGCAGGAGTGTCAAACTCCAGTCCTCAAGGGTCGCTGTCCTGCAGTTTTTAGATGTGCCACAGGTACAAAACACTGGAATTAAATGGCTTAATTACCTCCTTCTTGTGTAGATAAGTTCTCCACCGCCTTGCTAATGACCTAATTATTCTATTCTGGAGTAGGGTACAGCAGAGGCACATTTAAAAGTTGCAGTGCAGTGGCCCTCCAGGACTGGAGTTTGACACCTGTGCTCTAGAAACTCCTCATTCTACCAGTCATGAATTCTCGTGTCCTGACTGTTGTTCACTAACAGTAATGATAAGTTGACTGGCATAATATAGTACATTATAAGTAGTTTAGTGTAGCGTTTTCTTAGTGGTTCTCCTTCCAGTTAGCTCGCTGTTTGTGTAGTTATTGTTGTTGATGTAGCTAACTGCTAGAAGTACCACAGTAGATTTTTATAGACTATATTGCACCTATGAGATGAATAAGATTACAGACTACAAGCCAAGCCATAGTGTTAAATTTCAATACCTAATCCTACACATGATCTCATTAAAGAACTGTCAGATATTTCTATAAACAAACTCCTAATTCTTATTGAAGGTGCTGTAGTAATTAATCATTAGAATCAGGAATAGAACAATCTTAAAGTTAATATATGTGTGAAGGCAAGTAACCTGGTACTTTTAGAATTATAGTGTGTGTTTTAATTAAGATTGGAAGTAAGTACACTTAATAAACATGTGTATGTCTCAATCATTTGAATGTGTCAAAAGTCAAATGTATTTTTAGTTATTTAAAGGTAATATTCATTTGTTAAAAATGCAAACTTATGTTAAAATTCTAGGTAATTGTTTTTCTTTTTCTTTGTCGTGTTTAAGTGCGGTCATAAGATATAAAAAGTAGTAATTTCATGTTGTACTATATGGAGACCTTGGATTAAAAGAAAACATTTTTACATAATTAATAATTACAGTATTTTATTGTGTGTGTTGTGTTTTTCTTCAATCCAGAACAAGCTGAAGTCCTTCCAGAAGGACAAAGTTCGTCAGTTTATCGTTTTTACACAATCCAACGAGAAGACTGCGGTGGCCTGCTTGTCTCAGAATGACTGGAAGCTAGACGTTGCCACGGACAAGTTTTTCCAGAACCCAGAGCTCTATGTTTCAAATACTAAGGGGGGCTTAGACAAGAAGAGGCTGGAGCAGCTGTTCAACAGATACAGAGGTAAACAAGATGCAGGTTTTCCCCCAGTGTATTATAAGTCTGGCGGGCCACCAGGCTTTACTTGTGCCCTCACCAGGCTAAGCATTGTTTATTTATTTAAGACTTGTTAAAATGTTTGCAGTTTTTAAGGTATTAATATTCCCATCTTTCAATAATGGATAATTATCAAGTGATATTTTAAAATTTTCTGTCAACTTTAAACATTTTTTTTAACTCAAAAAAACAGAACGGTCTGCTGGATGAATGACTGCCCGAGCGCCCAACCACCGGGCTTAGCAAGTTTTCTGGGAGCAATCTTGGAGATGGACAACTCATGGTCACAACCCGCCCCCCCTCCAAAGAAAAAAAAATGTTGGTTTAATTTAGTTCAGTCAACATATCTCACAGATGATTGGGCGAAAGTGGTGTTCATTATCCTTGGTGTTTGGTGCCACCTGAAGATGACCGTTTCAATTAAACCCATTTTCACAGTCAGTGATAAAGGGGAACAAGAGCATCAATCTTCTTTTAAAGTTTAGCATTTCCAGACATGAAATGGTTTGTGATTAAAGAAAAATCTTCTGGCGACCTTGTTCTGTTAGTTGACATTGATATCTCCGAAGTTTTAACAATAACGACAGGACCTCATCTGTGTTTTGGTTATTTTTTTTATCGCTTTACCCTCCGAGTCTTGAACCAATCAAAGTGTCTTTCAGACCCCATCCCAACCAGGTTTGGTTTCTCCAACTCAACTTTGTGGTCATTGAGTTCAGTAGATGTCTGGTAACAAGACATTCATTTGATTCAGGTGGGAAAATAGTTCAAAATGGATGAGAAAAGAATTTTGCTGGCTTTATGTTGAAAAATATCCAAACAGAAATGACTCTGTGTTTAGGCTGAAGAAGAGTTTCAAATAAATTAAATATTTTATTTGACGATGGCAAATAAAATATTACCTGGTGATTGAAATTGGTTCAGTGTTCAAAACACTTTTCAGTGTAATAAGTTCATTTTAGGTGCAACAATATACTAACTAGTTATTTTTGCAATTCAACTCAATGGAATTTATTAAAAACTAGTTGACCAATTCTTAGTCTTTTTTTGCAGTGACAGAAAGCATTGAGCATTCCTTTCAGATACTGTATTATAATAACTGTGAACACTGATGTTGATCAAGTTTTTTTTCTTAAACTCTGCTGTATCCCTTTAGCATAACAATGGTCAAATTAAGAACCAAGTACTTCTACTCATCTATGAAGTAATTCCTCATTTTTCCACTCCTGTTTTTAGATCCTCACGATCACAACAAAATAGGCGTCGACGGGATCCAGCTGTTCTGCGATGACCTGGGTCTGAATCCGGCCAGTATCAGTGTCCTCCTCATAGCGTGGAAGTTCAGAGCAGCAACACAGTGCGAATTTTCCAGACAGGAGTTCATGGATGGCATGACCGAACTGGGGTGAGAACATTTTATTATTTAATTGGGGGGGAAAAAATCCTTTTGTGAAGCGTTTGTCCATCAAACAACAGCATGAGTTTCCATTTATCTTAAATTTATGCAAATTGGAATTATGAAAATACATTTGCATGCCAATTAAAAAAAAAAAAGAAAAAAATCAGGGTTTCACCAGAAAACCTTGTGGTAGGGGCCCCAATGGTCCTCCATGTTTTTGAGTAAAAATGTTTAAAGTTCAGAGGAAATTTGGAAATCCGACTAGACAATTACGTGTTGCAGGAAAACAAGTGTCCAAAAAATGTTTCATCTAGCCTATTGGGAGCGCATGTAAAGCCTGGTGGCCCGCCAGGCTTATAATACACTGACATTTTTGTGTTGGAATTAGTTTTTTGGCTTAAGTTAAAAGTAGTGTATTTCAACAGAAACATATTTTTTTTGCATCATGTTTATCACATGACACGTGTTGTGATACACAATTGGATGTTGCTACTGGCAAAAAAGACAAAGAAGACGACAAGAAGTGACAGGAGGATGACAGGGAGGCATGATTTTTAATAACAGGGAGGCATGATTTTTAATAATGTATCGGTTGATAATGTATGTCTTATTTAATCTAAATACCGCAATTGTAAAATTGTATATTTTTTCCCCCCGACATTAGTGGAATACTGACAAACTTTTGCGCACATTTGTAATGAAAATGCTGTTAGTGAAACAAATCCTTTCTGTTCTTTCACAGGTGTGACAGCACAGAGAAGCTGAAATCTCAGCTGCCAAAGATGGAGCAGGAGTTAAAGGACCAGGGCAAATTTAAAGGCTTTTACCAGTTTACATTTGATTTTGCCAAGAATCCTGGTCAGAAGGGATTGGGTAAGAATCGCCTGCGTTCCAGCATGTTTGTTTTTTCTGCCGTGGTTCTACTGACCTCCTGCTGGTTTTCATCACAGATCTTGATATGGCGATTGCATACTGGAATTTAGTCCTGGCTGGGAGATTCAAGTTCTTGGATTTGTGGAACCAGTTCTTACTTGTAAGTTGAAATTCTGATATTCATCTAGCTGGAAATTTTCTCTAAAAGTTAAAAATGCACGCACGCACACACAAGAATAATTATATAAAAAAAAGTAAGCTAAAGGAGTGCAGAGCTGAAGAGCTTAATATAATGTTTCAGGTTTAAAGTGCTTTGATAGAATGTATTAAGATTTTATTAGGGGTGCAAAGATAAATTGACTGGCCTGTAAATCGACCCTGATTTATTTTTTTTCTTCCTCTTTTTAATATAGATATATTCTTAAACATTTGCAATACTCACACCAGTGTTGCCAACTTAGACTATTGTTATATTTATTGACTTTTCCTTCCCCCAAAAAATCGGCAGGTCAGGCTTTTTATAATCGATCCCAACCAGAGAAGTGAAATCGGTGCACCCCGAAATTTTATGCAGTAGATCACCTCAAGTTGGTCCTGAATGCACCCTGCCAGTGCTGAACCACAGTGGTGGCAGCATCATGCTGTAGGTGTGTTTGTCTACAGCAGGGATTTGCTATTTTATAAGGAAATGAACAGCCACTTTAGTCTCCTGATGAACAAAGCTGATAGAGATATAACCCAAACAATCTGGACTTATAATTATGTGCCACTCTTTCTGGATTAATACATATATAAAACTACTTTTTACACACTTTTATTTGCTACTTTGTGTTGGTCTGTTGTTTAAAACACTGAAGTTTGTGAAAAGGTGAAACGTTTCATCATGTATGAATAATTTGCAAAGTTGATGGATTTCAAGTTGGGTTTTTTTAATTGTTTCTTTTTGACATTTGAAAATGAGGGATTTTATCCCCCCATAGAAGCTCCAGTTTTGTTCACCCAGATAACAAAACTCCCAGTCCCAGTACACACAGCCCTGCTAGACACTCAGCTCCTCAGTCTCATAGCTGTTATATATTCCTGCCAGTTGCGAAAGGAACGTACCTTTATGTTTTTTGAAAGCTTATCACGCAATCTGGCAAAATGAATCATCAGAAGCTGCCTGTTCTGTCCAGACAGGAGTGGACTCGCCAAAACAGAAAGAGTCTTGTCTCTAAACGAGGTCAGCTGGAAAGAATTGTTTATCAGGACATTTCTGATGTCAATTGTTCATGCCTGGCTATACATTAGGAACAAAGGTTTAATAATCATATCTACCTAGCTTGTTCATAATTTATGCTAATTTGACTCTTTTGAGCTTTTTATCATGTTATAATTTTATTCCCTCATTGAAAACATACTGGAGTGTTGCCTTAATTCTTTTCATGCATGTTTGAGAAATCCTTTAATCTCCCATGACAACCACTCAGCTGTGAAAAATGTCTGGATGGACATGGCCCCACTCTCAAGACAAAGCTCCTTCTCTGAGCTGCAGTTTCCAGGTTTACAGCTTCTGCCTCACAGCTCCTTCAGACTAGCCAGCAGCAATTAGCAAACACCTGGTGGAACTGCAGAGCTAAGTATAGGAGCTGCTTTTCAGTTAAATGTTTTAAAAAACATTGTTAACAGAGGAGCCATGTTCCTGAAGGCAGAGTTTCAGCAAGAGCAGGAGTTTTTAAAGGGACATATGCCCAATATCAAGGTGTTAAATATCAAAGTCAAAATTCTTTTAAATTATATTTTATATATATTTTAAAAACAACTGAAGACAACTTAGTTGTCTTTTGTGAACACTGGCTTTGCAAGCCTGTGAACAGTGTCGTACTGAAACATGGATGTAGCAGCATCACATTGTAGGGATGTTTTGCTTTATCAGGGGCTGATCTAGAACATAATGCCAATATTTTTGGGGTGTCCATCAAAGCGTAATCTTAATCTAGTAGAAAATTAGTGGACAGAGCTGAAAATTCGTGAGTGAGCGACGCAACATGTATGTAGTATTTTTATTTTTAATAGTGCAAATACTGACGGCATATTTAGAAACTTCTGAATTTGAGGAAAATTTTAATACATATTCAAGTAGTTTAGCAAATAGGAAGTAAATGTCTTAGTTCTTGCTCATCTTAAACAGAAAGTTTAGTCTGATTTAATGTCGATCAAAAATGTAAATATCAACTGTATTTGTATAAACATTAATTAGCTTGAAGTTATCTTTCACAAAGTGGGGAGAAAAATCATATTTTGTAATTTGCTGTCTACTTCTTGTTACTTCCATCACAATAACAAATTTTACTCGACGATAAATTGTCCCAGAGGTTATTGTGATAAACATTTATACTGCTGTTTTGAGAAGAATTTCAATGATGATGCCATAAAAATGTAGAAACACATTCTCATAGATCAATACGATTTAAATTTAACAGTAGAACTGGAAGACAGTTTAAATATCCTAAATAAATACAACAGCATAAATGACAAATAAAATGGATGATGAAGTCTCTATAAACACAACTCTTTCAAAAAAATGGAAGTTGAGATCAAAGCACCAGACTGAAGACTTTTGTCATCCAGTTTTTGGTAGAGTGACAGAGAGAGAGAGAAAAAAAAACAATAGCTTGTGGAAATAGAAATGTTTGAGTTGGTTTTAATTTATCATGCAATTAATTGACTTACTTATTGTGACGGGCCTGTTTCTGGTTTCTCAGTAGTATATTCATACATGCAACTACCTGTGAAGTTTCTCTAAAGCAGTGGGTTAAAATGAAAAGTCAAATGGGGGAAAAAAATGTGCTTAGACTAGCTTTCTCTGTAATTGCTAATATCATGCATTTGATTACAGGAGCACCACAAGAAATCTATTCCTAAGGACACCTGGAATCTCTTATTAGACTTCAGCACAATGATCACAGATGACATGTCGAATTATGACGAAGAAGGTCAGGGAAACTGCTCACCCAATGATCCGGATAGAAAATCCTTCAACGGGTTTTTTTTTTTTTTGGCACACCCTCATGTTCTGCCTTGTTCTTCCCCAACAGGAGCCTGGCCCGTTCTCATAGATGACTTTGTAGAATTTGCACGGTCGCACATCGGGACCAAAAGCTCCGCAGTTTGAGGTTCATCTGATGGAAGAGTTCACAGCTGGATGGCTTGTTGAGCACGCCACGCAGGGATTATGACGCCTTTCAAACACTCAGGACTAAAATGTTTTTTCACATCAGAGACTTTATACAAGTGTGTTTGTAACCTGCAGAGGAAAAAATAAAGGCCCATCTTTATTGTTTGTGGTTGATGAGTTTAAAGACTTCAGGATGTTTTATGTGCGCTCAAGCCAGCCGGAGAACCATCACCGTTTCCCGGTTACGGTCGTCTTTAAAGAACATGTGGATTTACTTTGAAATTCTATTGTAAATTCTTGGCTTCTTAAACGGATATTGTATTTTAATACTGATATACATTTATTGTTTTGTTTTTTTGTGTTATGATGCATTTGTATGTCAAGCCAGTTTAAAGCACTGGAATTTTTAAACATGGTACTGTTTAAAAATAATTAAGGGATAAATAAAAGTGACCATCTGCTCTCATTATTTTTTTAGCCTCATTTTAAGAAGTCAACTTAGTGGAAGCAGCATGAATTTAAATCATGTATATTCCAGTTTTAAATACAAAATTTTAAAACATTTTTGAATCTCACATTTGTGACATACCTATGGACAGACATTATATTCGATTCTTTAATAAAAAATAGTCCCTTGTGAACACTGAGTGCCCAACATGATACATTGTTGAACTTTTGCTTTTTTTTTTTTTAAAATGGCTCAAATGAATTTGAAACAATCATGTTGTTGCATGTATTTCATAATTTTTCATTTGCCAGTATTTAAAGGCTTATTCAAAAAAATCATTTAAGAACACAAGGTTATGTGAAAATCATATAAAATTAAAGCCATATTTAGTTTATATCTCTGCTGCAGTGCATCATGTGCTGCTGCACACAGTAATAAAACTACAGTAATAATAATGCAATTTTATATGTACCTATTTGTTAGATTATGTTTCCTATTTACAAACAGTGTAATACTTATGTTTTCATTTTTAATTATGGAACACATGGTCATTTTATGATCATTGTTGCAAATTTTGGAACGTACTTAATTTAAGTTTCCAGTTTCATTTTTAACTGAGGGGTAGTGCCACTTAAAAAAAATCTGTTTAATCTATGCATTTACCAAAAAAGGTGTATTTTTATTGTTAACTTGTAAAGGATGCATTTAGGTGATTGTGTCACCTTTTTGGATTATAACCTGTTATATTTCTTGTTGAAGTCACACGAAATAGGCAGTTTCTCTCGTTTATTTAGCCATTATATTGTCGGTTTTAATAACATAATTTGACTTGTTATAAAATCTATCACTTTCAGTTATGGTTAATATTTACAGACCAGACTTAAGAATTGTATTTAATTATTTGTAGTTACGTCACTTTTCCTCAACAATATGACCTAATGTAAGTATTAATTTGTAAGCAATTACAGACATATTGAAGTACAAATTTGATTATGTATTAAAACATTACTTTGTGGCACTTTTTTTTTGATCAACAGAGGAAAAGCAGCACGACGTTGGGCTCATCGTTTCTGATCGCGCGCAGTCCTCTTCTGGTGATGTAAGCGCGTGCGGTTGCCACGGGAGACTCCTAACAGTGTAAAGGACAGAAACTGCTTCCCTGTTGTTTTCAGGACGTTTCGGAAGTCTTCGCTTTCAAGCAGGACAGAAAAAATGGCTGGCTCTGATTTTAATCAGTTTAATAACTCTGATTTAGACAAAATATTATATGAAATTGGCTGGGATTATACCTTTGCTCTTCCTGAACTGAACGATGCCAACAGAGCTCTGCTGGAGGAGGTAAGGCAGTCACGGACAGTTAAAACTCCCTCGATCTACCCTTGTACGCGCAGCATATATTTTACTCAAATGTATTATAAGCTTAAGCTAAGTATAGATATCTGTCCGGTGGCTAAATATGAGTATTAAAAGTAGAACTGTAGAAAAACAGGTCTTCAGCGTGAAATATTATAGCGTTTAAAAGCACCAAACGTTTGAGAGCTGATTTATCAGTTATTTGAGAAGTAGAAGTAAACTCTTATCTTGCCAAACAATGTAATTTACATTTAATGTGTTTTTCTTTCTTGTTTAATTTGAAGGATATTTTGTTTATTTTAGGAAGTTGTTTCTCAGGCATTTTCTTGTTGTCTTTTGTTAACTTAATGGAGCATTAACTCTAATTGGGGCCTGCCATAGAAATACACAGGGACAGCTGTTTGACACATTTATCAGTTATATTTATCGGTTACAACTGCAGAAACGCAGAGTATAACTGACACTAACTGACGCTCCGTTAGAGTGTGAGTTAGGGTGGAGTTTTGACAAGAAGATGGTAGAAGATCAAAGAAAGTAAGAACTATATGACTCATGAAACTTGATACCCCTTAACTGACAACCACATTGGACTGTCAAAATAAGAGCATCACATACCCTCCAAAATAAAAGCCTTCACATTTTTCACAGCAGGTGATTGCTATTTTTGTATGACCGGTTGTGGGATTAGTGAGGCCCTTTAAAATGAAGCCTACTGAATATTTCAAAATAAAAGCTTCAATACTCCTCTCAGGTTTGTGCTGGAGGTAAGGTGAGGAGATGGTGGTGACAAACATACTTTTCTGGGTCCAATAGATACTAAAGTAAAACAGGCTGAACTTAATTCAGCAAGAATGATTAAGTTTGAATTTCAGCATTAGAAAACTGTTTCCCTTCATCCTTGTATCAACAGTTCAGTATGCTGCTGGTGGTGTAATGGCATGGCATGTGTTTTTCTGTCACCGTTTGGACCCTATACCAATTGAGCATCAACTGAAGTCTACAGTCTACCTGTTTATTGTCATTCACCATGTTCATCCCTTTAACACTGAGGTTGTAGTTTCAGTTTCTGATTTCTATGGTTTTGTCGACAACAGGTTTATAAAGCTGAGATGGAGGTTCTGCAACATGGGAATGAAATTAAGGAAATTAAAGATCGACAGCAGCTTATTAATGAAAGCCTCCAGAGGAGTACACAACAGCTGGTTAACACTGAGGTGAGTGTGTTGGAACTAACCTTATGTTATAAATGTACCACATACACTGGCTTTTAAAAGTACATGCCAATGTTGAAGTATCAGGTGATTGTGACTTAAAACAGCATAAATAATGGAAATGTTTCCATTATTACATTATGTACAATTTCACTTTAGAATGAATTCATGCATTGACCCAATTGCACATAAGTAAACTTACAGATTCAGCTTTTAGTCTTCTTGAGTTCCTACCTATTGTTATTTCTATTCTGATTAAACTGAAGTAGAGACATGCTTGTAGGACGTAGCCTCCCGTAGCTTACACTATCGATTGCACAGAAGTTGCAAGTCGATTTACAATCAGGAAAATCCTGAAACATTTCTGTCAGAATTATGCTGGATATACATGATGACACTGAATACCAGAGCCAAACGTTGTGGAAAATATAAGAAAACAGAAACTTTACAAAAATCAAACTTTTCTCCAACACTGATGAAAAGACGAGGCTCAACTGGTCAGAGAGGATGCCAGCAACACCAAAGGAGCTGTAGGTGTGTTCTAGAAGGGGCATACATGGCAATTATCAATTCAATTAAAAAGAGCTCCAACAACAAAGATATTTATTTTCTTTAATCTGTTATTCAGGTTATTCAACCATCAGCTTGGTGCAAAGTGCTGCCCTCCCCGTTTAGCTTTCAAGTGTTTCAGGATCCGCTGATCATTGATGGATCTTCTTTAGAAATGTAGAATGTGGACGCTGACATTAGCATCGGGGACGTCTGCGCTGCTGCTATGTGTTTAGCGTTGAGATGCTACGTTAGGCTTGAATAGTTTCGCTGATAGGCTAACTGCTTTCAGCACAACTGGAACACAACCATCAATTTTTCCAGCCTCCCATCATATCACTTTTGGAAGCAAGAATTAACCCCCTGTGAGTCAAGAGAAGTGGCTTTGTCATCCATAGCTGATGTTTATGCGTCAGAAATGCAGCTGTACCAGAAAGGGAATAATTATGTTACAATTTCTTATGCATTAAAATCTTACAGCAGTTAAGTCCTAGTCTTTGGTATATTTTTCTGTTGAATTGCACAGGATATATGCGTCACTTTGTGTGGGTCAAAAGTGACCCACACAAATCATTTACCATTTCTCATGACACTCATACTGAACTTTGGTAGAAAGTTCAGTCTTAGTGTCAGACAGTGACACTGTCTGACTGTGGGTCAGTGTCTGTCCATTGCGTGGTGTTTTAGAAAGCCAAGTTGTGTTATCATATTGTCTGTTTGACTGCGTACAGACTCTGTTGAAGGCAAACGAAAAAGAGCTTGAGGTGACAAAGCATCTGAAGACCCTGGCAGAGAGAGAGCAGGACCGCTACAGTCAGCTGACAGCTCAGGCCAACAAAGAGATCAAGTCTTCATACGAGAAGATGGACAGGATAGAGGTCTGAACACTGCATGACTTGAAGAAGAGAAACCAATACAGCAGCTAAATGATTCTTCTTTCTGTGTCTTCAGAAAAGCCAGCTAAAGGCAATGCAGACTCTGGAGGAGCTGCGGCTTCAGATGGACCTGGACCAACAGACCATGGAGAACCTGTTAGTGGAGGCGGCTAAAAAGGACGACGACTTAATGGTCATCATGAAATACGCCCAAATGGACGAGCATAAGATCAAGGTTGTTTAGCAACACTTGCAGCTTTGGCGTCATCCATGTGCCTCCTCAGCTAACAAACATCTGTGTGTCTCATTTAGTCACTCTTTCTGAATATAGAGAAGAAGACTTTGGAGGTCAAAGAAAAGCGCAAAGCACTTGACAAAGAGCTAACAGAGACTAGGTCTGCTCAGGTAACGTAAGAACACACAGCAATCACACTGCTCATGTTACTGAATGTATTAGTTTGGTATGGAAAATATTGATCTGACATTTGTTTCAGTGTTCCATTTACTTTGTGGTCCTTGTGTCTTTTTTTATTTTTATTTTTGTATAGCAGAAATTAGTCTGCATTCAGAGTAGGGGTACAACTGATGATGGTTTTCGGATTCGATCTTATCCAACGCTCTATTGATTAGATTGCTTAATCGTTTTAAAAA
>NW_006800006.1:353704-360086 GCF_000485575.1 Poecilia formosa | reverse complement strand
AAATACATTTATAAAGTGAAGCATTTTCCCATATTATAAGCAAAATAATACCAGTGGAGCTAGTACTTTTTCATCTATATTAAGGAATTATTTGCTTAAACACATATCCTATATCTTGCTGAAAAGTTACTTATAAGTTACTCTTGTCTTATTTCAAGTGTACTGAGAAAATTGTCCAAGAACCAGACCACAAATGCATGATAAGATTTTGTGCTTTTGTAGTGTTCTTTCAGCAAATGGCCTTTCTTTGAGCCTGCATATTGCAGTTAACCATTAATCAATTACTAAGTTATTTGACGATTATTTCAGTAATCGATTCATCGCGATTAAAATGATTAATAGTTTCATTGTTAATTTGGAGGCCTTCTTTGTAGTTCTCTATTATTCTGAACATTCTGTCCGTGCAGCTAGCGTTGGATAAGACCATAGAGAATATACAGCAAGCTCGCGCTGAGATCCAGCACCTCTTCCACCTGTGTGAAAACACCATCAAGCAGAAAAAGCAACTCGACTCAGACATGGAGCAATGCTCACTTGTAAGACTTCTACAGCTGGCTTAACTTAACTGTATTTCTACACCAAATGGGACTTTTGCAACAAAAGCTTATTGTTTTTTTTTCTTTTCATTACAGAAAATCGCTCAGGGCAGGCAGAAAACCAGGGAAAAGAATACCTGTGTTGCAGAAATGAAGCACAAGCTGGACACGGAGAGGAACAACAACAGAGAGCTGCAGAGGAACATCGCCACGGCAAGGATGCAGAAGGCCATCCTACGGCAGGAACTGAAGAAACACCAGGAAAACCTGGCCAGGATGCAGGTCGAGGTCAGTTTCTCAAAGCACACGCCGCTCATGTTTGCTTTTGTCATTCGTGATTTGAAATTTTTTTAAAGACTTCTTTATCCTGCAGCTTGATAGTTACAAGACTACGCTGAATCAAAACAGGGGTGATATGAAGTCTGTTACATCCCAAATCGCCAGGATGAAGATGGACATGGACATCAACAACGAGAAGTCAGTGAGATATGAGGAGGCATCTGTGAATCTAAGACCCCGCATGTTACTGCATGTTACTGCATGTTACTGCATGTTACTGCAGTGTGTGTGTGTGTGCGTATTTGTGTTGTAGGTTACTAGAGAGTGAGGCCTACAATGCTGCGCTGCAGGAGAAGCTGAGGACTGTGACAGAGAGCGCTCTGAGTGAGGAGGAGAGAGCCGCTCACATGGAGCAGATCCTGCTGGAGGCAGAACAGGACATGAAGGTGTGCCACTGGGACACCGACCACTTGCTGCTCTTATCTGCTTCTTTCTTAAAACAAACAAAAAAACAACTTTATTCTCAGCTTGTCTGTGTCCAGATATATTTATTGACTTTTACTTTATTTTAACCTAAAACCAAATTAGCACATTAATCCAAAAAAATATTTTAATTTGAAGTGTTTTTTTCTTTTTTTTAGTCTATATTCGTCTTTATGTATGAAAAAGATTCACTCAGTCAGTCTAATTCCTTCCTTCCTTCCCTCCTACAGATGCTGGAAGCTCAGCAGCATGACCTCATGGAAGAGCTGTTCCGCCAGAAACAAAATTTCCAAAGTGCCAAAACGAAGGAGAAGAATCTAATAGCCTTGACGTCCAAGAATAAGTTCACCATCACCAACTTGCTGAGCCAGCTCACTAAGATGGAGAACACACTCATCAGACAGCAGATGATCAGCAACAATCAGGCATGTTGACAAAAAAAATCATATGCACAAATATAGCACCCTGCACTCAAACTGTTCGGCTTTTTCTACTTTGTATTTTGATTTCGTTCTCTGCTCTGCTCTGGGTAGGAGGCAAAGATACTGATGCTTCAAAGGAAAGTAGCTCAGCTGTCAGGTGCCCTTCGCACCGATGAAAGCGAGATGCTGGAGGTGAAGGTTAATGAGCTGACCGCCAATCTGGAAGACAAGAAGGAGACAGCCAAAATACTCAAGAATGCACTCAGTGAATGTGAGGTCTGTCTGAAAAGCACTTCCTCAAAGATTTGCCTTTAAAGTTCCAGTGGAGTTATTACATTTTACATATGGCGAGTGTGTGTCTCTGGCAGATCGACATCCGCTGTGCGAAGAAAGAGATGGAGAAGTTAGAGACTCAGAAGAAAGACCTGACTGAGCAGGTTGACTGCCTGTTGGTGCTTTGTGTCAACAAAGAAAAGGAGTTGAAGAAGCTCAAACTGAAGAAGCAGGTGAGTGGCGTGCCATTCCAGATACCGTTAAATGTTATGCATCTAAAGAAGGAACAATGAACCAGGGGAAACTAACTCAGGAATAGTTTTTGGCTGGCTTAAATAAGTAAGAACTAGAAGTTACTAGAAGTTACATACAGTAAGAACTAGAAGTTCTTAAATTACACCAGTAGCGTCCAAACATTTTGGTCCAGAATCCCAAAGTTGAAAGTATTCACTGGTCATATTGTTTTTCTAACTTATGCTAAATCATTTTGTTGTGCCTTTTTTTAATCTGCTCAGCAATAAATTAAGCAAGCAATATTTTAAAGAAACAAAGAGGAAATTTATTTTGTCTTAATAAAAGGTGGGCAGATTCTTAAGTTTTTAAGTCAGTTTTTCTTCTCAGTTTATTTGATCTAGAAAGCTTATTCCAAGAAACAAAAGTGAGAACATTTTTTCAACAAAAACATCTTCTGTTAATCAAATACAAAATTTAATAGAAGAATTGATTTGCTCTAATCATTTTTTGGTAAAAAAAAAAAAAAAAGTACTGGATATTTATAGTCCTACTTACTATTAAATTAAAATGAAAAGAAAGCACAGCTATTGAGAGAAACTACTTTATGCCAAACATCTTCTGCTCTGGAAGATGTTTAATTAATTTAAATTAATTAAATGTGTCAAACAATCAATTTCTTCGACTTTACATTTATGTTCTGCTTTGTGTTAATCTGTCAGGTCAAATCTCAGACGATGCGTTAAAAATTTGTGGTTTTAACATGAAGGAAATCTAAATACTTTTGTGGTGTGTGTGTTCATTTTTGCGTAAAAATGGGTGAAGTTATGAGAGCACAATGAACAGTAAATGTCTTAGATGAGTCCAAAGCATGAAAATATTGAGTCATATTGAATTCAATCCATACATTAATTGTACTTTACTAGGATCATTATATCTGCTCATGTAGGATCATAAAAGGAATTATTTGAGATGTTTTTGTTTTGAACTAAAGACAGGATTGCAGGAATGTCTGCAGTCTGGAAAAGCAAACTGGCTTCTTTTTCTTAGTGGCAAAAAAAAAGTGCATAATAGTGTGGCTATTGGGGGGAGAAAATGATCATGAAACATAAGTTATTTGTGTATTTTCCATCAGGATGGCTTAGTGAACAACAACCTTTTGAAGACAGAGGTGAAGCGCATCAGGGATATCATCTATAAAGACGCGGACAGCATGACGTCATGGGAGATGAGAAAGTTAGAGCTGGAGAAAGCCATGAAAGAGCGGGAGGAAGAGATTCACGTTTACTCCGAAATGCTCAGACATCAGCTCAAGATTACCGAGCAGGACAGGCAGAAACTGAGGTAAGAAAACCTGTTCTCTATATACTCTACATTTATTGTATCGTTTATCGTTTATCATTTATCATTTATCATTTATCGTGAAAAAAGGTCTAAGCATGATAAGAATTTGATTTAACGTTGTCCTGATAAATTTCAGTTATTGAAAAAGAACAAAACTGACAGTATGATCAAATTTTTTTTTCCTAATTTCTCCATTGTTCACGAGAGCATCAATAAATATTCAATTTGAAAATATGATTTAATGCAGTCACAGTGAGCAGCTTAGTGATATAAATCACACTTTTTAAAGTAAGAAGCCTGTTTAAAAATGGGAATAGCGCTGTCAATCAATAAATCAGTCAATCGAGTGTATTTGTATAGCACATTTCAGCAACAAGGCAGCTCATAAAATCTTGAAAACATAAAAACATCATCAACACATTCATCAAACATTACATTTTGTCAAGTGCCATTGTTAAAAATCATCAATAAACATCAAATATGTTGGTCAATGTAACATTTATTATGGGTCAAAAGTAACTCTAAACATGTTTCTTGATTTAAAGGAATTTAGTGTTTTGGCTGTTTTGCAGTTTTCTGTAAGTTTGTTCCAGATTTGAGGCGCATAGAAGCTGAGTGCTGTATAAATGCAGTGCCAGGCAGTTACCTTAAGAATAAATAATAAATAGTCTTTTATATCGTCATCATTCTCCTTATCACCACAATACCACAAAATATAACAGTAACATTTTAAGACCATATCACTCATTGCTGCTGTTATTTTAATCGTTTATTTTACATTAAAAGTTTACATAAATGACATGTTAGGTTAATTTGTCCTCTTATTCTGTTCCAGCATGGAATTAAATGAAGAATTATCCAAAGTCGAAATGGTGAAGAACCGCTTTGAGATCATGGAAAGTTCCCTGGCGGGCTCTGAGGGCGAGAAGTCCCAGATTTACTACATCACTAAGGTGAGACGCCTTTCACACGTACGGAGCCTGTTGTCCTCCCTGCACACCAAAAACGTCTTGAATTGTGCTGCGTGTTTTCTCCACCAGGCCTCCCTGGACAAGGAGGAACTCAGACGGAAGTCAGAAGAAATGAAGGCGCACATCCACAGGATGGAGCTTGAAACCGATGCTCTGAAGAACACCATCCAGTTGTTCTCTGGTCGCTGCTCTGATTACAGCACCAGCCTCAGCAAAGTGAAGAAATTCAGTACGTCTGGCGGGAAATTCTGGAAGCGGAAACGCAGCTCTTGTGCTTGTGAAAGTTGCGGGATTGCTGTAATAACCTTAAGTTTTGCTCAAAACCAACACTGATTATGTTTGTTTAAGGTGAAGAGTACCAGGAAAAGGTGCAGCTGGAGGAAGAGCTGAAGTCCGCCGAGAATACGCTGAAGTTTAAGAAGCAGCAAATTCTAGAGCTCCACCAGGAAATTCAGGTTCTGTGAAAAACAAGTCGGCTGATTCTCTATACGGTTTAGGCAAAAAGCAAGTGCATGTCAGAAACTGGTAATCAAAAATGTTAACATAAACTGAACAACAGCTAAATATTGCTTATTACAATGTGCGATTTATAAAAAAAAAGGGGGTTGGGGTGGAGAGACAATAATCTATATTAACCTGATTAGTGGTAACCTGATTGACTTGATTCAAATTTTTAATGGAGTTAATTGCAGGTCTGTAATTAATTAATCACATTTTAATCAAAAACCATTTTATTTTCAATTGAAAATGCCTTTTTGCTGCTAAAATATTGAATAAACAGACATATGAGCTCAACAATAACAACAGTTTTTGAAGGATGGAATCCATTCAACTTTCAAGTGTTTCAGGAAGCCCTGATCATTCATGTGACTTATTTAAAAAAATATTTTAGAAGTTTGAACTCTGTACGCTGACTGTTTAGCATTGAGATGCTATTCTAAGCTTGAATAGCTTTGCTGATTGGCTAATTCGTTTTAGCACAACTTGAACACAACAGTCGTTGTTTTCCAGATTGACTTTTGAAGCAGAAATTTCCCCCCACTTGTCCACTGTTGCTGTTTGCGGATGTCGCTTATGCATCACATTTATCTTGTCATATAAACTAATTAGACAAATACTGATGTTTTAGCACCTCTATTTCTGTTTATGATGATGATTTTCTGCTTACAACTAATAAAAACACAACGCTTAAAATTAGAATATTACATGAGACCAAAACAAACCTATTTTTAAAAACAGAAATGTGTGTTTAATGAAATAGCTGCTCAGAGGTTGTTATCTTCAAAAGGAACTTTTAATCTGACAAACAGAATCACTGTGATGTATATTCTAAATTGTGGAATAGAGGTGCTGTTATCCATGTTATTCTTATTTGTGGTTCTCATTTCCTGCATGTGGAAATAATTGTTACTGTAATTCAAAATCCAAATGAGACTTTCATGACTACAATAACCCAGCTCTGGGACTCATATCACACCCGTCTGGTGTGAATCTCTGTCTGGGTGAAAGCCTTTGTGCCTTTTGTGTATATGTGTGTGTGTGTGTGAGTCTGTTTATGTGTGTGTCTTTGTACTGGCCTCCATTTGCAGGACATGAACAACACCTGGGAGAGCCTCATGCTAGAAGAGAAGGTGGAGAAGGAAAAGATACATCACATGCAGGGTCTTATTGGTAATCTGAACAAAGAAGCAGCTTCTGCACAGGAGAGAATTGGCAGAGTCAAGAGTCAGGTTGGAGAAGAAGTTGTGACACTTTGATAAACACTTTTTACATCTATCTGTACAGGCAGTCTATCTATCTATCTATCTGATCGATCGATCGATCAGATAGATAGATAGATAGA
>NW_006800006.1:330590-353608 GCF_000485575.1 Poecilia formosa | reverse complement strand
GATAGATAGATAGATAGATAGATAGATAGATAGATAGATAGATAGATAGATAGATAGATAGATAGATAGATAGATAGATAGATAGATAGATCAAAACAAAGCAAAATACAAATTATAAAATACAAAGAGATAATAGATAAGAGAAGAGCTGGATATGTATTCAAAGGATATCTAAATAAATAATCCAGCACAACTTCATATTAAAATTTTATTTGAACTTTGACCTCAAATTATCCTGTTAAAGTCTTGGTTAGATTTTGAAATGTTTGCATGAGTCACATTTCTGAGGTTTATCATCTATTATT
This sequence comes from Poecilia formosa, assembly GCF_000485575.1. Classification (NCBI taxonomy): domain Eukaryota; kingdom Metazoa; phylum Chordata; class Actinopteri; order Cyprinodontiformes; family Poeciliidae; genus Poecilia; species Poecilia formosa. Next base: position 353,303 of record NW_006800006.1, on the reverse strand, counting down.
GTCTGTGTTTGTCCAACTGTTTGTTTTTTTAGTTCATCAAACTGACCAGAGAGATTCGCTCAGCACAAAGCACCAGCAGTGAAACTCTTGAGGAGCAAGACATCAAACTGAGAGAGTTAAAGCAGTTCAACAAATCTATCAACAATATGTTGAATAAGGCCATGCAGGAGGATCCTGATCTCAGACCTATTCTGGAGGAATGCTTTCAGAAGGTTTTGACGTTATTTAGCATGATTCAGGAATCTAGTATGATAGGACCGTTAAAGTTTACTGCTCCTCTCTTCTTTTTCTTTCAGGCCAATCTGCAGCTTCCACCTCCAGCCTCCACACTCAGCAGCCAGGGTAGCCTCAAGATGACCAGTGCTCAAAGCTCCCCGACTTCCAGGTCACACTTTACATCTGTGGTTTGTGTTGTAAATGTGTGACATAAATAGGCGTTCAGTTTGCTTTCAGATGGGAGAACTGTTAATCTATTTAGGAAAATTGGCGTCTTTAATAGTTTACATCATGCAACAAGCAACTTGAATTTGAAAAACAAGAATTAGGCACACAAGTTGGTGTTAGATTTTTGATTATTTCTTATCCACAATATGAGAAAACCTCACTGTTGTTGCCAATCCATAGATAACCTGGGCAAAAATGAAACTGCAGAAATCTACAAACAGACCCAGAAAATTTCACAATTTTTGTGTCTTCCTGATGCTTTCCAGGTCTTCTGTGTCATCATCTAGCAGCAGCCGTTCAAAATCTTTGTCTGTGTCTCCTTGGGTAAAAACGGTGAACCTGGACCTGGATCTGAGTGCTGCCTATCCTAGTATCACTTCTCCTACAAGTCCCAGCTCTCCAAGCAGCAGTGACAGCAACTCCTGCAAAAAGACGAAGAAGCCGTAGCTGATTTTGTAAAATCAAAAATGTTGGTTTTACATTGATTTTTCATTCCTTACAGATGTGAAGTTTTGTGGATTGTTCATAAATATGTAATATGTTTTGCCCAGTTTAGGTTGCTGTGGTTTTCTGAGTTGTGATTATCTATTGAACACGAAGACGCACCAATAAAAGTAAAAAGTTGAATCTTTTTTTTAATGTTTTTATGTTAAGGTGCTAAAGGCTAGAAAGTGCATAAATAACTTCAGTGACATCATTTATTCACTGCAATTCGTTTACTACAAACTCTACAAACAGGAGAGCATTAGCCGGTGTTAGCTGGTGGGCGGGGCTAATGTTGATCTTGTCTGAAATCTGTGGCCACGCAGGACCGTGGTGAGCTCTCTTGTGAACTTATTACAGATATTTGAGACCAAACTAGAGATATAGATGCCAGAGTAGCTGAACAAAAGTTATAGGAAACAAATTGTAAGAGCTTATTAAAGTTATTCTCACCCTTCCATGATTAAGAATTGAAGCAGCCCTAATCCCACCCACTGACTAGTTTGATCTCAGCGCTGCACTGAGAAGTAGCTCGTACAATGAGCTCAGCAGATGCGCAGTTCCACCAGACTAGCCAGAAGCTAATTGCTAATTGCTTCTGGCTAGTCTGAAGGAGCTGAGTTGGGGATGGCGCTCTGTGAGGCAGCAGCTAAAATACTTGGAAACTGCATCTCTGAGGAGGAGCTTCATCTCGAAGGTGGAGCTAGTTCCACCTAGGCGTTTTCATAGCTGAATGGTTGCCACGGGAGATCAAAGGGCTTCTCAAACATGAATGAAAGAATCAAAGAAACAGTCCAGGTATTTTTTTTTTTTTGATGAAGGAATGACATTATAAAACATGTAAAGCTCAGAAAAGTAGATTTTACGTAATACTGCATTTACATAAAATCTACCAAATATTTAACACTTGGTGTTAAATACAACTCTCATTTTCCTTTACATAATTCTGTAAAACACATCGCACTCATTGTGATGAAGCTTCATGGAAGTTCTTCTTTGTTACTTATGAGACACACCCTGTTGTAAAGGCGCAGTGTCCTTGAATAGACCAAATCCTAGCCAGACTCTCAGCAGCACCAGAAGGATCCATTTCCTTTTGACTGGATTCAGACCTCAGCATGTTGCTTCTGCTCCTGTTAATCGGCTGTTTGGCCTCAGGTGCTGCGCAGACAGGTGAGCACACCTGTTTACAATCAGTGGAAATGTCATATTACATAGCAGTTTACCAAACTGAAGTGAATGTCTGTGTCTTCTGACTGTCCTTTTCTCCAACCCTGGATGTGACAGACGCTCCTACTGGGTCAGCAGCGGTCCTTCCTTCTGCGAACTCAGCAGACAGTGGTGAGCGTGATTTTATTATGAATCCAACACAAACAGGAAGCCTTCTCTTAAAATCCTGCTTGTTGTGTTTCTGTTGCAGTGCTGGTATTCTTTCAGGCGACCATCGAATCCCACCAGGAGCTGAATAAAACCATGCTCGAACAAGTCGTAAAGACGGTAAACTATTAATCGTCTTTATAAAAATAAAATCAAATAAAAAACACATGCAATCAGGTGATGGTTTAAATTCAAGAACTCTCATGCATTGTGTTCCAGCTTCAGGGACTCCTGCAGGGACTTCAACCACATGCTGATCTCAGTCTGACGCTGAAGAAGGTCACCAAAGTCTGAAACTGCACCTTTAACTGGGATCGCTCGTTTTCATGTGGTCATTAACAACAACAACAACAACAAAAAAAGAAACATTCTGTTAAGATTTATTCACTCATAGTTAAGTATGTAAGTCTGTCATGTTTTAGATGTAAACTTGATGACGGGAAATTAAACAAAAGTTTAACTCTGTGCTTTCTTGTCATACCACCAACTGAATCTCACAAAACAAAGTCAGAACTGTTGATAGAGATCTGGTAAAGTGTCATGTAGTTCCTCATTCAGCTCAGATCTATGTTACAAAACAGTGCCTGCTTTGTAACATAGAAGGAAAATGACACATGGTTTTCAAGTTGTTTCTTTTTTTCTAATTAAAATCTGAAAAGTGTGGGGTGCTTTTTGAAGTCAGCCTCTCAGAGTCAATACTGCAAGTGTGCTGGGCGTGGGAATTCTCAATTGGATTTTTACTTTGACAGCTTGTTTTAAGTAAATAATTCCTTAATATTGAATATTTAAAGAAGTAGTTCCACTGACAGATGTTTTCACTTATAAGAAGACATTTTTCCCATGTTATAAGTGAAATTATCTGCCAGTGGACCTAGTACTTTTTCATCAATATTAAGAAGTTATTGACCCAAAACAAGCCCCTCTATGTTGCTTGTAAGTTCGTTTTATCTTATTTCAATTAACAGAGATATTTGCACTAAATTAGGCAAAAATCTGTGTTAAGATTTTGTCTTTTAGAACAGTTACATTTATAGTATACTTAAATGAAGCTGCACACATAGATAACTTTATTTTCTGGATTTTTTTTAGGAGTTTCACATTAGATGGGAATGATGACAAATGCTCACATTTTTGTTGTTGGAAAAAAACAAAAACAGTAAAGTGTTCATACTTTGCTTTCCAATTTCCAAAATGGTGGAATACAATTCCGGTAAGATACACAGAAGTTTGTGGTCACAGCGTGACAAAATGTGAAACATTTCATAGATTTAAAAGCGGTGCTCTCGGGAGTCCAGAAGGAGCAGCCGACACTGAACAATAAAAAATGAATGTCCCAGATTGTCGGTGTTCATGAGGTGTCAGTTTCCCTTTGTGTCTCCCAGTGGGGATCGTTTGACTGCCGCGGCAGGAACTCCTCACGTTCCAGGTAGGAAGAGTCAGGAGTGAGTCCAGGAGTCAGGCTGTGTGGCTCCATGACTCCTGCGTTTCTATTTAGAAATGATTGTCTTCTAGGTCTCGTTAACCATTAGACATTGACCAAGGTCTGCTTCTGTTTTTGTCTCTCAGTAGTTCAAAACTGTGTCGTATGAAGTGGAGTTACTTCATAGAACACATGGTGATGTCCCACCTTGTGTGTGTATGAGTTGAAGACGAAGTGAGGACATCACACAATGAAGCAGAGTTCATGAGGTGTTTACAACCCGCCACCTTTTTTTCTGACTGTGTGTGTGTGCGCGTGCGTGTGTGCGTGCGTGCGTGTGTGTGTGTGTGTTTGGCTTTGAAAATCTTTCTCAGTCTAGTAGTAAGTGACCAGAAAGCGTTTTTCTCTCTCCAGAAGGTCAGGCTCTGGCATCAGCTGACTCGTTCTCACGGCGTCAGAATTCACTCCTGCGACTGTGAATCAAGGATTATTGTCCGGACGATAACTGATCTCCAACCAGGATTCGAGTTTATGAGATTAGTTAGACAACTGCGTTTGTCTAACTACTGCTTCGCATTTCAGCAGCGTGATGAATAGATTATGTGAACATGTACAATGACTGGTTTGTTTCCTACAAGAAAAAAAGAAACAAATGTAGCCCATACATAATTCCACGTGATCAAAGTTGTACTACAGGAATGATGACCGAGAAAAGAGTCAGAAAAACTCAGTTTGAAGCTTTAATACGTGTTTCTCCTTCTGAAGTAATGTTCCTCCATGGTTCTACTTTAAAATATGACATTTTTTCAAGTATTTTTACCACTTGGTCACATAACAACAACAAACGTTAAAAGGTCTTTGGCATTTGAATTCAGCCCTTAATCTAGTGGAGCCAATTGCCTTCAGAAGTCACCTGATTGATAAAGGGAGTTCACACCATCTCCAATGTGGAAACACGGCGGTGGCAGCATCATGCCCCGGGGATTCAGCAGGTCAGAGTTGGTGTTAAGTTGGGTGAAGCTAAATCCAGGACAAACTTGGACGAAAAAGTGTTGACGGATGAAAAAGATTTGAAAATTGTGACTGAGCAATGATGTCACAATATGGTGACAGTTTTAACAGATACGTAAAACATATATTTAAAAAAAAAAATGAAAGTTACATACTGCAGGTTAAACAGTTGGTATGAGGTGTTTTGTGCTGATAAGCTGTGTTTAGGTAAACATGGTGCTTTTCAACCAAAGACACCAACATTTATTTTTGCTGCATACACTCCTAATATTTGATGCAATCACACAACATTCGACATATTCCACTTTCTTTTATAAATATATCCTAAAAATCAAAGTTTTTTCTTTGTGTTTTCCGTTGTTCCACCAGCACCTGACCTCTGGGCTAACAGCTTTAGGTCCCCTTTTGACCTTTTTCTTCAGCTCAGTTCCACATTAGGTTATGAATTGGTTGCAGTCAAGGTCACCAGGGACGTTCAGCTTTCCCACGTGTTTTTTTTCCCACGCTTGTAGAAATCCCTGTAACTAGTCCGGGTTCTGCCTCTCGTTTCCAGTTTGTTTCCTGTGACCCAGCTGCCTCCAGGTCCGTCTGACCTGAGGACTCGGAGACAGAACCTCACCATGGACTCCAGACTCTTCTTCTTCTTCTTCACCTCTGCTCTGGTTGCGGCGGCAGCAGTGACTGCCTCTCTGTCTGGCAGCACCGCGCAATGTAAAATCAAATGGTGAGGCTGATTCTTTTTCTAGATTCCGGTGGAAATGTTTCACGGCCTCCGTCCTCGCTGTGAAGGATTCATTCAGAGTTGTTTGCAGCATTGCTTCTCCTTTCTGTCTCCTTCCAGAAATGAAGATCTGATTGATTTAACGCCGTTATTGCGTTTTCTGATCACCGTTCTCTGCTCGGCAGGTTGTTTGGCATCGACTGCGGGAACGTTAGCGGCAGGCTGGTGAACCAGATCCAGACCTGGCAGGTGAAGGGAAGCTGTCTGGATGAAGGGGAGAAGTGTTCCTACGAGGTCAGAACATTCTCATTTAGCACATTGTTCCATCAAAACGCACCAATCAGAGTTTTCTTTTCTTTAAGTGAGGAGATCCACATTGTTTGGTATGATCAAAATAACGATCTGACTCATGAAATCAATGGTTTCTGATTAGTCAGACCAATTAGACAAAACGTTCACAATCTGAAGGTAGTGAGTTCAATTCCAGCTTTCTCTCTGGATTTATACTCGGCTACAAATAGGTGGATAATTTACTAATTTATTCGACCTTTGAAGGCCGCACTGGATTTTATTTAGGGGTAAAAATACAATGACTTGACTGACTTTTGAAGCGGTCAGTGCGCTAATGACATGTTCTTGATTTCAGATGATATGATAAGAAATGAAATGAGCAAATTATTTTAGGCCATGGAGAAAAAAAGGAAAAAGAAATCAGTTTTTTTTTTTAGCAACTTTCTGGGAAGCAAAAACTTATCTGCACAGGATTACTATGCAGAATCACACTGACAGGCTCACCACAACATGTGAAGGCCTTTGGCTTTGACTCCAGATGGGTAAACATTTTCACATCTGACTGACTGACTGACTGCAGCCTCTGCTGTCAGCTTGTGTCCTCAGCTCCATATCTGATCAAGGCCACTCACACGTCTCCCAGAACCAAGACGCTGAACGTCCTCCAGTTTCTTCTGGAGCAGTCCACCATCTGCAGAGTGACGGTAAGCGCGGCGGGGAAACTTGTAAGGCTGATAAATCGGCCAGTTTATTTGCTCGATTTAGAGATTTTCATTGCTAATTTGCAAACATGTTGGAGCGAAAGGGGAGCAGGAAGAAGGAAGAATCTTGCAGAAATGTCCCCGTTTCTCAACAAAATACATTTTCCTGGTCGTATGCATTTAATTAACTAACAATGTCATTGTGTCAACTCAGAAGTGTATAAGATTTAATATAGTCTTTTTCTTATGAAGAAATATATTTAAGGTGTTTCTGGTTAAAGCTAAGCTCATTTAAAAGCATCAGCTGGTCCAGTTTTTATTTAGTTAGCTGTAATGACCTTGGCTTGGTGGATGTTGCTTGTCAGATTTTTGGAAATGAGGTTCTGACTGCAGCGAAAATGTGATTAATTGCCATAAAAGGAAATGAACACATTAAAACCTGTGTAATTATATAATCAAAATTAATGGGTTAAGGCAGGGGTCCCCAAACTATGGCCCGTGGGCTGGATCCGGCCCGCCTCCTCATTTGGTCCGGCCCCCTGAACAATACCAGAGAGCATTCAGTGTTTTTTTTTCATACATATGTGGATTTTTCTTCAACCACCAGGGGGGTTCTTGAGCAGATATGAAACTTAGTTTCCCTCAATGGAATATATACTAGTCAGTACCAGTCACCGTTTCGCTCACGGTTTTTTTCCATTTGCATTCTGGGTAAAAATCTATCTACAAACGCGAATATGTCGTCGGCAGTAATCCAGTCCCCCACCTCCCGTCCACAGTTTCTACCTCCCCCCCCCGTCAACAAAAGTTTTCTAAGGTTTCTTTCTCGAAAAACTAAGACCGGCCGCCGACCAGAAAAGGAAACAGTTATGTGGCCCTTGCAGGAAAAAAGTTTGGGGACCCCTGGGTTAAGGCTTTTGCTCCACTTTTAACATGATAGGAGTCTGTGTTGGTCTCGGTTCCTCTGACCTTATTCTGAATAAAAATGGCCGGATGTTATCTGCTGCAGGTAAAATATCAACTGCTTGGAGCCTTTTTACAAAACCCTGCTTCTAAAATTCAGAACTACCTGCATTCAGGCCCGTCTAACTTTCCTCCCAAAGTCGAGTGAAATGGGACGTCAAAACTGATGCTGCAGTTCCAGTCACACCAAACAGTATTTGGTGCGGTCATGGTCAGCTTTGACACAGACTGAAGCCGTGTCTGATGCAGTAAATCAGAGGAAATAGTTCAACGGTCTTCCTGAGATTCCTCAATCAGCTGCTCCCGATGTTTTCTGTTCAACAGGGCGAGGCGACGTCCGAAGGCTCCAAAGACCCGGCCGACAACGGCACCAACTTCTGCAGTCTGCAGAACCTCATCAACGGTGACAGAAATCTGTCTGCTTGTGTTCACTCCTGCTGAGGAATACGGTGGTAAGATGCTGGGTTTCTTCTCTGTTTCAGGAAGCAAGCTGAGCGACGCCGAAGGATACAAACAATTCAGCAACAAGTGGATCTGTCCGGGGTTTGACTCAGCCGTCTGCAGCTTCTCTTAAGACAAGAATAGATGGCTAAGATTTATTTATTTATTTTTTTTTGTACAATTTTCTTTTTCTAGAAGTGTCTTGTGTATTCAGGTCTATATTTTGCAGAACTTTCACTGCAGCTACAACTGCAACATGTTTGGTGTATTTCTCTTTGAACACATTGAGACTAATACTCTGCCTGTTCTTATTCTCACAACAGTTCAAGCAAAGTCAGGCTAGATGAAGAGATTTCATGGACATCAGTTTTGGAAGTCTAAATGCAGTTTATATCTGCACTTTGACTGGTCCGTTCTAACAAATAGCCATTGTTGCTCTGGCTGAAGGTTTATGGTTGAATGTAGATGCAGATGCTTCCGGTGCTAAAAGGTGACTCTTTTAGCACCGGTCTCTGATCCAGTCTCAAGTCTTTTGTAGCATCTGACAGGTTTTTTTTCAGTATTTAACTTCACTTACTGTATCTTCTTTCACTCATTAACTCAGATCAACTTCCTTACACATGTTGAATAACAGCATGATGCTGCCACCACCATGTTTCAATCTGATCAGAACACATACATCCATATGTTTTGTCTCTTATGGCTTGTGTAAAATATTATATATTCTTTTGGCTTTTTATTAAAAAAATGTCTGTTTTGCAGAACTGAATTTCTGCATGATTGAGATGGCTGCATGCTTTATATATATAAATATAAGATTTTTATATGTAAAGAATTATGAATCCTGTCTTTTAACTTCACAATGATGTTCTAGTTTATGTTTGTTTCCTATAAAATCCCAATAAAACACATCTAAGCAGAATGATTACTTTTGCAAATAAAGGAATTAAAAACATACAGTAAATCTTTAGTGAATAAAGTATTGTATTGAGAGATTTTAAAAAAAAAGTGTTTCTTTTGATTCTTTTTCTTATTATTTTTGGCCATTTTTACCATCCGTACACAGAATGAGCAAGTCAGGTCAGCCATTAATTTCTACCCACACATACTGTGCAACAATATTCTGAATATAGTCTGACTAACAAATCAGACACAGTCAACTCAAGACAAAATACACCCGTCTGAAAATAGAAAATGCTTCTTCCTTTTAATGACAAAATGTTACAGGTTTTTGGAGGTAGCATACAGATAAAGACACACACTGTTGTTTTGGAAGATACATATTGAGCTGGTAAGGTGCTTTATTTCGTTCTGTTCCTAATATCTTAAACACATTTTGAACCTATAAATTAGACCTATAGTAACAGCTGTACAACACACAAAACATAATGATTTAATTGTGAGGACCGGACTTTTCAGCTTAACCAGCGCCCTCTGCTGGGCGGAAATTGGAAAGTAGCCGCAGGTGCTTCCGGTGCTCATTTGGAGTAGCTAAACAGGTCAATTCTCTACTTCGCTATTTCACGTTTTTCTTCTTCCATTTCATACCAGCTGGCAAACAGTTGTGTCCATTACATATGTGTTTATTTCTCTTGGAAGTTATTTTTTCCTTAAAAAAATGGCAATGTATATCATAACACGTACTGCTCAAATTAAACGTATAACGTGATTTCATTTTGTTCTGCTCTGCATCCCCAGAATCAGAACCAAACACAGAGAAGCAGCATTCAGCTTCTATGCTCCATATATCTGGAACAAACTTCCAGAAAACTGCAAAACTGCTGAAACGCTTAAGTTTCTTTAAGTCAAAGCTAAAATCCCATTTGTTTAGAGCTGCTTTTGATTAATAACGATTCTTTAATGAGTGAATAGGTACCTGAAAATTAAACTATCTGATGTGTTTCTGCCAGACAGATGACTGAATTCTGTCTCTTTCTGTACGAAGCGTTTCAACACGTGTGCTTTAGCTACACATTTGTTTCAAATGTTTCCTGGTAATCCTCACAGAAGATATTCTCGGAACATACAAAAGTTGAAAAAGAAAAAAAAAATCATCACGTTCGAGTCGCTCCTTCTCAGCGAGTCTTTTAAGATTTTAGGCCCGTTTTTTTTTTTCTTTTTTTTTTTTTTTGTAAATGCAGGCCTGAATTCCCACAAACACTGTCACACTGTCCACACAGGGCTCAGGAAGCAGCTGGATGAACAGAGTCGTCCGTGTGCGTCTCACTGTGTTTTGCCACCTTCCGGCGTTCCTGTTTCTGTGTCGAACTCAGTCAGGCAGCAGTAGAGCAACATCTGTGTGTATTTGGTGATAGAAGCTTGGAGAGAGACACAGAAAGTGAAGGAAATGTCAGAAACACTTACGGCATGAATAATCTGCCGTAATATGTGGTAAATGTGTAACAAATATGCAAACTGTTAAAAAAAAATTTATTTCTCTGCTAGCAAAAAAAAAATGCAGTCTGTTATTTCTTTATTGCAACAATGCTTGATGGTGATAAACATACTATTGATAAAAACCAGCCCCTTGTTCTACGCTTTGCTTCGTCCAAAAGGTCTGGGCTCTCGGCCACCAAGAAGCAATTCCTTCCTGGAGGCGTGACTCTGTTTGAAACGACTAGATCCAGTTTTACCCAATCACTAACGTATGGCAGTAATGCATATATAATGCAACTGCTGCAATATGAAGCTTACTGGAAGTCGCAAGCGCTGTAAACAACCACAACCCACTGCGAAGAGAGAAGTGCTGAGCTGACCTACATCTTTGACAGCAACAAAATGTCTTAAAGATTCCTCTTTAATTGCACGACATTTGGAAGCGCGGCCAACATGGACAGAATGGCTTTGTTCACAATGCTGCCATTGTCAAGCTATAATCACAGGCAAACTACAATTCAAAAAATGGTGCAGAAACTCGCCGTCAACCTTCACAACTCTTCCTTCTGTTTGCTAATTGGCCAGGTTGAAATTCTACTGGAGAAATAAAAGAAATCTCAGAAAATTGAATGGAAGTGCGTAGAAATGCAATGGCCAGGCTAACTTGGACAAACTGTTGATGCCAAAGTGTCGAACACAACCCCATCAACTGACTTGTAACAAACGCTGGTTGCCGTCCCACAAAAGTGTGACCCAGCTGGTGACCAGCATGAGGAAGTTACTCTGTTTCAGGTTCTTTCCGCACACTGCAGAGCTCGCTGTTTGTTTAATGAGCAAATTGCCACTATGTTGTCTTGTGTCTTCACACCACCAATCAAGTCAGTGGTCACAAGTTAAACTTTGCTGCTTAGTCCAGAAATGCATTTTCTTTGCAGATGTGTCACCATCCAAAGGAGGACAAAACACTTTCCAACAGAATACTTCTAACTGGCAAGAAACATTGATAAACAAAGAAATATTCAGGCAAGCACAAACATCCTTGCTGTTTTTTTTTGCTAAGCTTGCATGCAAATGGAAACATAAAGCTTACTGTTGAGTTTGCGTATGAATCGGGGCTTCCTTTCCTCAGGCAGGTAAATGGTGACATAGTAAACCGGCACACCTGACAGAGCTATGCCGATCCCTATGAGAGAATTGATGGTGTCTCCGTACAGAGGGACAATGACCAGGAACAGGCTGCACATGCAGTAAACGATGGGGAAGAACAAGCTGAGCTGCAGAGACAGAAACACAGAAGATGAACTGAACAACGGCTCGTAGAATCACCTCCTGCAATACTTTCCCAGTATTTGTTTCCTGTAGAACTTTGTCAATCTCTCACATCACTGTGGAGGATTTCTGATCCTTTGTACATTGGCCGAACCACTGCAGCTTCTCTTTCATTCTGTTGAATATCTGAAGCTGTATTTGATTGTTGTCATGTTGACAGCATGATTTCAGCCTAGCATCAAATAACTCTCATAAGGAAAGCGGCCACTCTGACATGACGGACGTCAAAACAACAAAACAACCTATGTGCGCGTAAACTCCTGTAACGCTTGTCAAAAAACAACAAAAATCTAATATGTCTTTCATTTAGTTGGCTTCACTGTAAAATCATTAAATGTTTGTGTCGGCTATACAAACAGAGGAGAATGCAAACTAAGCTTATTTTATCGTAAACCTTTTGTTGAGAACAGAAGACAACGATGGATTGCAGCCATCAACTGGATTGATTGCCAACTATTACTTATGGATTTGAAGCAACAATTTGTACAAGGTAAGAAGACTTAACGTTCATGATCAGTGATCAGTGAGATGCAATCAAGTATGGCGTACCTTGACTGGTCTGTGTCTGTCTGGCTGTTTGATGCGCAGGTAGATGAGGCCGGCCACAGACAGACCGACATAAAGCCAGTAACTGAAGCTGAAGTAGTTGATGAGCAGGAACACATCCTCCACACACAGGAAGATCAGACCCATGACCCCCTGAAGCCACAGTTAAAAATTTCAGATGTCTTTCTTTTCAGCATTTTGATCAGGCGTTCATTTGTTTGGATGCAACATGGTGGTGTGCTTCTCACATTGAACAGCAGCGCCGGTACGGGCGTGTAGCGGTTCAGGTGGATCAGACTCAGGCTGTCCGGGAGGTGGCCCTCTCTAGCCCCGACAAAGAACAGCCTGTGTTGCACAAACGGAAAGATTAACAGAGCATACTTCTGGTTCCTTTGACCACATGAACTCAATGTGAGCACCTTCTCCATGCTTTCTGAGTACCGTGAAGCAGCAATGACGGAAGCGTTGAGTCCTCCGTAGCAGGACATGGCCACCGATATCGGGACGATCCAGCTGAACGGACCGAGCACTGCATTTCCAAACGTCTGTGGGGGCAATGAAGGAGAGAAAACTGATACTCCAATAATGCACATTGTACCATTTTTCCCAGTAGGATAAGCCTAGAATATTTCAGTTCTTTCAAAAAAAGATTCTGCTTTTACTCATTAAACAACAGATACACCAGATAGTGTTTTCCAATTAAGAAAAAAGTTAGAACACCCTACTACTACTACTACTACTAGCTATTTCTTACTAGCTAGTATTACCCCCATTAGCTAAACTAACTTTAGTAAAAATAACTTAAAATAACTACCACCTTCTTACCAGGCTGACCTTTTCCTTGAACAATTTGGGATCATATTCCAGAGAAAAATAGGGCTGTGCAACCCTAAAAGTTACCCTAAACTTTCATGATCAGCTCTGACTCCATTTTCTTCATGGTTTTTGTTAATGTCACACCCTTAACAGGAGCAAATTTTATTCACCTTCTCTGATTACCGGCATCCTGAGAACTCTAACATAAACCCTTTAGCGTTAGAGTTCTGAGTCAACAACAATGAAACATAAACCGTCCAGCCAAAATGTCAGTAAGACTCACAGCCTGGGCACCTCTATAAAAATGTCCTGGTTGCCCCACCACATTCATCCCTCACTAGAGCAGCTTTATATTTAGTATCAGTGGGACTTTTCTCTCGGGTGACTGTTTGCTTCTTACCACAGCAACAGCGTCGCTGGCCAGCAGGGACTGCATGTCTAGAACTACATAGTATGCGGCGTTGGTCAACAGGTAGATGATGGTCACGATGGGCATGGAGACGGCGATGGCCAGGGGGAGATTCCTGCAACAGAGCCACAAGAACTGACGTGCAGAAAAGAACTGTAACACATGACACAACTTGGACTCAGTCGCAGCTTTCTAGGTATCAGCTTCTACTGAGCTATATATGTATCTTTAATAGTGATGCATGACTTATTAGAGGAATAGTTTGTGTAGTCTGGTTAGGTTTTGTTGACCTATGATGAGTGAGTGGCCTGCCGTCTGTTGTGGAAAGATTTGAAATCGCAGTGGCTGTTAAAAAGTGACGATATCCACAGGTTTTGTGGACTCCTGCAATTCAAAGCGACTCAAACTGGTAACATTCATATCAACGTTACGCTGGTGGAAATCAACCATATACACTTCCACAAGAAACCACTTGTGTTTTTTGCGCTGTTTGCTCGACCAAATGATCTGCATTGTGACACAAAAGACGCCTCTACTTCCATCAGCTAATCATCAGGGTTACTTTCCAAGCAAATTAGGAGGCCTGGAAAGGCCTGTTGGATGGTAAATAAATTTTACCAACCACTTTACTCTAGAGCCTCATTCAACCGATCTCACACACAAAAAGGCACATATTCTTCAATAAACAGATTGGGATTAAGCTCTTTGCCACATGTGACAGGAAGAACTGGAATCAAGCCTCAAACTGATTACGCTGTATGGAACTACTGGTATTTTTGAATATTGTTTGGAGAAAAGTTCCACAATTAGACGAAACCGCCAAAACACCTTTAATCTGCAGCAGTTGTCACGCCAGGGCACTAGATGGTGTGATTTTAGTACGTCGTCGAAAGGCATATGTGCTTTTGACCATAAGCTTGCACCTCGTTTAGAAAACAGTGACATATCTCCAATGCTCATGTAGCATTGTGCTAAACTGTACAGGTTAAGTAGCACACACAGCACAACGCTACCCGCCTTTGTTTTCATTGTTTTCTGTCCATCCATGAGTAAAACAAACCCTGCAGCCGTGCGTTCTGCACATGTATGCTTTAATGAGAACTTTCACTCTGAGACTCAGATTCATTAAGTCCCGGTGTGAGAGACTCCGATCACTGGAGACATGCAAATGTTACAGTTTCTTTGAAAACCTTTGAAAATGGGGCCTCAGGTTGCAAGATGACTATTATTAGCACTGAACAACAGTTGGCCACTGTAGAGTTGTAGCGTTGCTGCTATTGTACACTGTAAATACCTCTTGCTGAGTCCAAGAGATTACTACCAATCTCTCTGAATTTAGAAGGAAAATGCTGATGATCTGGGATATTAATGCAGCCAACAGCCTTTATCAGTGTGAGTTTGTCTCACACTAATGTTGATGTTCTGAGAAGCCCAACTAACTTAGTTTCTTTCGTTTCTTGTAAAAGTGTAAAAAGTCACTGCTCCCTTATGCAGCATCCCAGGATTTCAGTTTGAGTTGAAGCAAAATGACGACAAACATGAGCTGTTCCCGACCGATCCTGGGCATGCTCAGTTTACCTCTCAGGATTCTTAATTTCCTCCGTGACGAAGTTGAGCGTGTCCCAGCCTGAGTAGGAGAACAGAGCTGAGTAGAGAGCCAAAGCTATGGCTCCAGAATCGGTTGAGGACCCCTCGAACGGACTCTCAAAACTATTTATATCTCCTACAGAAAAAAAGCCAAAGATTAAAGCAGGTGATTTTTTTCCCTTTCTCTGATGCTTTCCTACTTTTGGTTTTTACTTACCTGTCACTATTTTCAGGAGTCCAACGATGATTATGAGGAAGAGGGCCATGAGCTTGGCATATGTGAAGATGTCCTGGACCAGAGTCCCCCACTTCACATAAGCACAGTTTATGAAGATCAATATACCTGGAGAAGCAAAAGAACACAATAGATCACCCTCGTAGCCAAGATGTTAAACTTACATCACATTGGTTTCCATACTAAATAATTGCCTGTAGGGGGGAAGAAAATGAACTGTAATGCAACCAGCCTATGGTCTAAGGCTACGTTCACACAGCAGGTCTTGATCTATTCCGATTCTTTGCGTGCTCGTTCATGCCACTAACTAAATGCAACCACCACTAGATCTCTGTGTGAACGGTTCAAGACCCCAAGCGACCCGCACACAGCGACCCGCTGCTAATGGAAGTAATAATGGACGATTTTAAAGTTTATTCAGCAATGGGAGCCAACAGTATAGTCACAAGATCATAGCAACATGAAGGGAGCTAATACTAATAAAGCACATCTAACAGAAATGGGCTTTTTTGGAGCATTGACTGCAACTTCTGCAGTGAAATTTGGATGCGTAGTGAGAACCAGGATAATGATGAGATGAGCTTCAGTGACACAAGCTTCTTTCAGAATTCATTTTCATAATGATCATGGTTTGCTTCAGCCATTGTTTGTGTCCAGATTTACTTTGCCCGGCTTCCTCTGTTACTTCAATGACGTAAACGTCGGACAATTTGACATGACCGCTCTACTGCAGACACTTTGAAAACTATCGGATATGTATTTGATTTAGTAAATACTGTATGTAAGTGGCGCGATTTGGATTTTTTAGGGTATGAAAAGATCGGACATTGGGCCGTTCAGACTGCCATGGAACAGTCGGATATGGGTTGCATCTGGACAAAAACAGTTTGGGTCTTATTTGCCTGCTGTGTGCATAGCCTATGAGTGCCCCTAAGAGATCAAATCATTTTAATGTTAGCTGATTCAATTAGAAAATAGGTTGGCCTGCAGTCAGTTGAGGTCACTTTGAAAATTCAACATGCTGACGGGAATCATTTTCCATGGTTGCAAGCCAAACATTTGCTTAGCTTAGCTGCTAGCTTATGCTAAGCAAACTGATATCTAGGTCATGTCTCCCTTGGCAAAGAGAGGATTATCAGATGAAAGCATACATTGTTTATTTAAAGCAACATATTTAAGTAATCCTTTGAAACAAGACAAATAAGTAATAGCATGTCAGAGCTAATACACTTTGCTTAAAATCAAAGCTAGTGTATTTTCATGTTAGGGTGGCAGACAATATGTTTGAGTAAGATGAACATTGTTCTTTCATTCTATGACTTACTGACAACATGTCTCCAAAATTCCAAGCAAAAATTTAGTATTTATTTGCAGAAAATGAGAAATGGTTAAAATAACGACAAAGATGCACATGCTTTCAGACCTCAAATAATGCAAAGAAAACAAGTTAATATTCATTTAGAAACAACAATGCTAATGTTTTAACTCAGGAAGAGTTCAGAAATCATTATTTGGTGGAATAACCAGGAGGTTTTCAGTGAGGTTCAGTGCAGCCGTCTCTTTATTTTTTCAAGAGCTGTACATTAGCTGTGGATTTGTTTCACTGTTATCTCTATCGCAACATTATGTAGAACCTGATCTAAGCAGAAACGCAAAAAAAAGAAGAAGAACAGAATGGATAGAAGTTGGTAGAAGGGAAGAGGAGGGCAACGTAAAGTAAATCCTCCAGTAGTTACTAAATAACATGGGGTGGGAGGCCATCTAAGGTGATGGTATCCCCACTCAGGCCCGGCTGTCAGAAGCCTGAGAATGTGAGTCTGCATCGGGTCGCAGTATGCGCAGTATGCGGTTACGAAAACAGAAACCTTTTTCCTGGTACAGCGGCTCGTGACGCTGTTGCTCAGTAGCCTAAATACTGCTTCTGCTTTTGGGGTCTTCAAAGCACAAAACCAGGCTGTTATACACACTGTGGCATTCTGCAACATGTTCTACTGAGTCTGCCTCTGACCTCAACTCTGACCTCAACGAAGCTGAAAGCAAAATTAGAAATGGTGAACACTGGAAAGCTAGCGTGTATCATTTTACATCGAGCAAATTGAAACCAGTGCAACAATTACTGGAAGAAAACTTAACTCAAGACGCCCTTTGACCCAGGATTATAAAGCAACAGGAATCTTATATTTAAGCTGAGGAACAAGACAACAGAATTCATGCTGCAGCTGTTGTTAGTGAGCATAAAGTTCTTCCTCACTGAATTGTAACTGCTTTACATCTAATCTCTCTATGACTCCATATTGTGTCTTATGACAGTTTGTTCTGCCATTGATCCTCACATCTCCCATCAAAACATGTTTGTCTCTGGGACACAGAACCAACCTGAACACCATGACGGTCAATCCTGTTACACCAACATGTTTCTTCTGACTAAAGGTAAAATTAATACTTTTAGGCTGACCGAAGTCAGCTGGTTGTTCAACAATAACTGAATATATTTTTTGCAAGTGGCATCTTGTCCTGAGTATTCATTACCCAATAAATGTATGATCACAGTATAATACTTTGACCTTTTTGAATTTTACACCTAAAAATTAACCAGAGTATGAAAAAACTAAGACTGCCACTATGACTAATGAAAAATAAACTGAAACTAAATAATATTTAATAAATAATGACGAATAAAAACTAGCAAACACTCTCTAAAAATTTATTAAATCTAACAGAATTAGACAAACAAAAAGTCTCAACAAAATAAAACTCAACTATAATAGAAAAGCCAAAACTGTTACAACACTGCTTCCAGCCTGACTGAGTTGTAGCTCGTCATGAGAGAATAACTGTCAAAAAACACCAGTGGAAACATGCAAAAAGTTAGTTTTGAATGCTGTAATAACAATATAAGCTTTTATATTAATTTTTAAGAATAGTATGGTTCATTTTTCAACAGGCATCTTTGTTGAAATGTATTTTTATGTTTTATTTTTTTTAACTCTTTATACATTGAAATTTTATCTTTGGCACATGCATGAATGCTGCATTGGGCAAGTCCCCCTTCTGCTCCAAACCTAATCCCCACTTGCCCCTTGCCCTCCCAAATATTACACAATAAATCAAATTTATGGAAATGAAAACCAGGCAGCAAACTTCAACTTTGTGATGTTTATGAGCATCAAAAGTTTTGTGCACCTACTCAAAACAGACCATCATGCCATGCAGAAGAGCAATAGAAGAATTAGCGCAGGGAGCAGCTGACAGATGAGCGGTATTTTCAAAGTCACACACATCCTTACAGAGGCAGGCTGCAGCGAGGAGGCGCACCGCGTCGTACGGCGGCTGGCAGGTCGGGTAGAGAGCTTCCACCAGGTAGAAAGCGAATGTCAGCGATATCGCCGCCTGGCTGGCCGGCTCGATCAGTAGGATGGATGTCCACAGACGAATGAAAGCCAGGAAGCCGCCGAACGACTCCAGGATGTAGGCGTAGCTGGCTCCGGATTTGGGGATGGTGGTGCCAAGCTCAGCGTAGCAAAGGGCTCCGAACACCGAGAACATACCACCAAGGGCCCAGATCAGCAGGGACAGCCCAAAGGAGCCGCTGTACATCAGAACCCCCTTGGGCGAGACAAAGATCCCGGAGCCTATCATATTGCCCACTATGAGGCAGATCCCGTTGATGAGGGAAATCTCCCTCTTCATCTGCATCTTCTCCCGCTGCCCACCATTTGGAGTCTTCAGGTCTTCCTCGGACGCAGCCGGGGAACTCGGGCATATTGTCTGCGACATGACCCCGATGGTCTGCCTTAAATCCCCCATCTGTGCTTCAGTCCTGATGTTGAGGTAAAGGAGCAACAATTGGATAGAGCCCAATGTACTGGTGGAAGCTTTTTCCCAAACAACAAAACTGCAGAATAACAACGTGAGGCCAATGCCAGCAACTTACGGACAAGTTATAAAACACGTCATTAAGGTAGAAATACAGAATACACATGTAACAACTACAAACATTTAGACTAGCAAGTCAGCTCACCTTGTTTATGAGATATGAGTCTTTTCTTGTCCTGGGTCAGTGTGACCTCTCCAAGTCTCCAGTTGGACACTGGTTAGATCAGAACTGAGAGGCAGCGACAGTCGGACGATGTTGCAATGTCTGCAAGCCTGCACAAACACAACCTGTGTTTTCCAAGCACTGGCCAAAGCACACGTCCACATGCCTCCAGTGTGCTATTTTCAGAGACAAGCAGCTCCTGCCTTCAGGGAGCCTTTCAGGGCGAACCAAGCCACCTCTGAGCCCAAATACAGCCCAGACAATGACCAGATGGGTTTCAAAGGTTGGCCAACTTGTTGGTAAGAGAGGGTGCTATGATAAAGGATGGCTTTAGACACAGACCTGAACACAAAAGTAACATGCTAAAGGCCAGGTAAGAGCAATGTGAAGAGATCTTTATGTTCTTGATAAGTCACTAGTGTAGAACTGTAGTCCAATCTCCAACTTTCCATTCAGCAGCAAAATGATTGGAAAAACAGTTTGGACAGTTAACGACCGGCTGCTTTCAGTCCAGTTTTTCCATGGTCACCTCTGTACTGAGATGCAGACTGTGGAATAACCGCGGTGCTGGTTCTGTTGGACCTCAGCACAGGATTTGACACTGTTGATTGTAGCTGTGTTTCCATTACAAAGGTGCACAAAACTTTGTCAATAGTTTGGTATTTTTTTAATGTAAAAAAAAACATAACTTCGCAATTGCTGTGTTTCTGTTAAATAAGAAGCACGATTAAAATCACATGATTAAGTTTGTCTATACAATAAGTCATTAAAAAACACGCCACACCATCATCCTCCATCTCCAGCTGTCGTCTTATTCAACATCTGGTGTTTGGATGATGTGACTTGTATGATGCAGAAAAAGTGTCTCCATTGCAGTTTTGCAAAATAAACCAATGTTGATATGACCAAAAGAACGTCCAAACTTTTTTTTTAATCAAAATTGGAGTGTTTCCATTCAGCAAGTTTATTTTCAAAATAAACTGCAGAGGTTCCCCAAGATTCAATCCTCCTCTTATTTAACATCAGCAGTCTCCAAACTCAACAGCTAACACCCTGCAACTTTTAGATGAAACAATTAGAAATAAATAAATAAATCAAGCAAAACAGCAGGCAGAGATAAAAACAGAATATTTATTTGAATTCAGTAAATGATATTGCATTTGAAAAATGTCTTAGTTGTAATTGCAGCTACACGTCAACCTAAACATTTCCTGACCGACGACCACGGACATGAACTAGTTCAGGTCAGCTCTGCAAAAAGACAACCCTGCTCCCTTTTCACAAAAATACACACTTCACAAATACTTAAAATAATGCAGTTATCACACACAGTATAAAATATAGAACATCATATACGAGTTATCAAATTTTTGTCACATTTTATTCCTCGACTTTGCTTGATATGTGTGTGAAGAGCTTTTCCACGTTGTTCACTTTTAATAGAGTCGAGACCACAAGCAGAATATGAGGCACAGTTTTCAAAGACAAGGCAACACATGTCCACCGTATGGAAGCATATGGACCTCTCCTGGTCCTTATCTTGGCATTGTAATAATGATTCGGGGGTGACACTGCTTTTTAAGTATGGGCCACCTTATAATCTTTTTTTTAATGTACTGAGATTAAGTCTGGGTAATAACCAAGTCTTGGCATCAAAGTAAGAAGACATTATGTGTATTTTTTCCCAGACGATATTTATTCCGTCATGACAGCAAGTGTGGAAGAAAGCTGAAAATTCTCCCAGCAGTAACTGGAATTGAAGCACCTATTGGAGAAAACGAAGGCCACAATCACAACAGTAAGGCCCTTGATTAATGTAAAAATGGCCAAACATCACATCATGTTCGAAAAGTGCAAATTGTTTAACTTCATACCATTAAGCTATAAAGTTTTTTATTTTTTTTTAAATGGACTGAAAAATTATATTTAGCAGTGGGAAATCTGGTCTAGTTAAAACAAATTCAGCTCTACCAGGGCGAACCGCTGACCAGTTGCTGGCAAACAACTGATCATGTTCCCCACATGAGCGCTACCAGGTTGCCGTGACGACAACACTCTTCAGTGGGGAAGCTATAGGAAGACTCGAAGTTTACCGTTTTTCTTTTGTTTTCTTCAGTGAGCTGATTAAAAATGAAACATCGTTTGGAGCTCGTGTGTTATTTGCTACTGTCAAACAAGGATAAAACAGGAAGTGAACAGATTACAGTGAATTCTCCAGGAAATACACACAGACTGCTGCTTACAGTGGCAAACACTAACCACACTAATTATAAAAGATTCTTACAATATCAGCATTAAATGTCAACCAAGTAGTCATGTTTTACAGCGATTTCTCTCTCCAACACACACAGTGTGACTGAATGAGTCATTATATGATAATGAGAAAATGATAGAAACCTGATGGCATGATTGGGGTTATTATTACTTTTGCAGGTTAAATTGTTTCAGTAAAGGAACATATGAATATTGTTCATGGTTTAATAGATGAGCAACTGATACAATATGATGAAGTGGTCAGTGACGGTTCTAGACTTTAAGCAACAGATTAATAGAAAAATTTTTTTTTGGTGACATCATCATAGTCGTAATAAATCATGGGAAATGATCCAGTTTTGCTCCTCCCTTTGTGCATTTAAAATAAGCTGCAGCAGCAGGAATATTTGTTTAAGAATAGACTTTCAAATAAATTACATAATATAAATTCAATCTGATATTTTTTTAAATCCAATCTTTAATTTCTTAATTTTAAGAAAATAATTTCCAACAAAGTTACTTTACTGGTTCCTCTAACAATCCCTTTAACATCAATGCATCACTTTTAGGCCTCTAAGATCTTCTAAATTGTGATCCAAGTTTTTTTTTAATATCCAATTCAAATAAATAATAATAATAAAAAAAACATTGTTTATCCCAAAGAGAAATTAAATGCTGTAACTTATATCATCCATGTATCTTCAAAGTCGTGGATAGTGATGTTTATTTCCCATCGTGTGCTCAAAAGTTTGGTTAGCTTTTGCTACCTGGAGAGTGAGGAGGACTTCCTTCACATGTGCCTTTTGGAATAATTAATGTTCTCAATACAGGAGTTTTTAAAAGAAAAGTAATTCTGGAGGAATTCAGAAAGGTGCAAAGCTACAAAATTATAGGAATACTGAGTGAGGGGAGGCAAAAAAAAAAAAAAAAAAGTTTTTCGATTGAAGCTTGTTACCGTCCTGCTAACTAGATCTTGTTATCTGGTTGTCATTGTATTGACAATTAATAGCAAAACATTGCGGGGTTTTTTCAGATTCTTTGATTGATTTAGTCATTTTCCCGACTCAGTGCTTAGCAACGGCACTTGTGTGTCGCACAGTAGACACTTGACGTCCAGTCCAGTAATATGATCAATGGTCTTTTTTTTTTTTTTTGCCTCACCTCCCTCAGTATTCCTATAATTTTGTAGCTTTGCACCTTTCTGAATTCCTCCAGAATTAATTTTCTTCTAAAAACTCCTGTATTGAGAACATTAATTATTCCAAAAGGCA
>NW_006800006.1:306295-330580 GCF_000485575.1 Poecilia formosa | reverse complement strand
TGCCTTTTGGAATAATTAATGTTCTCAATACAGGAGTTTTTAGAAGAAAATTAATTCTGGAGGAATTCAGAAAGGTGCAAAGCTACAAAATTATAGGAATACTGAGGGAGGTGAGGCAAAAAAAAAAAAAAAGACCATTGATCATATTACTGGACTGGACGTCAAGTGTCTACTGTGCGACACACAAGTGCCGTTGCTAAGCACTGAGTCGGGAAAATGACTAAATCAATCAAAGAATCTGAAAAAACCCCACAATGTTTTGCTATTAATTGTCAATACAATGACAACCAGATAACAAGATCTAGTTAGCAGGTCAGTAACAAGTTTTAATCAAAAAACTTTTTTTTTTTTTTTTTATAAAGTGGGAGGTAGGTCAGTCATGCTAGCTTGACTTTGAAAACCTTAACATGTAGATGTGCTGTGGAATTCGGTGTTTCAGTTCAGGTAATGTCAAAGTAAGGCGACCCACACACCCAGTGTCTGACAGATCATTAGTAGAGCAGGAGTTTAAATGAGCCACTTCTCATGATCAGTTATTAATAATCGCAAACTAAACATAAAGCCTGAAAACATAAAACTATAACTCACTGAATGTCCTGTTTTTTGGGTGAGTTTAATGTTTGCACGTTCTGTTAGTGTGTAGATTCTCATTAACTTGAAAGTAATCTCTGCTCTGTCGGCTAGGGGAGCTGTTGTTGGCTGGTTGCCACGGCAACAGGTATGTGTGAAAAAAGTATGACACCAGCGGTTTTTAGACGTCATTTTCCCTTTGCCATCGTGCGCTGCAACCAACTTTAGCTAAAACTTCACCAAAGTTGGTTAAATTTCTGTAAAATAGCTTTAGCTTCTAGCTATAGCGGTTAATAGGCAGTGTCCAATCCAGTATTATAGATCTGTGGTAATGGCTGATCATCTTGGCCCACTTTTTACATCCATCTCACACTTACACACACACACCTCCTCTTAATATGACTGAAGATGAATCTGAACTTATAACATGTCTACATGGTTAGCCTTTGTATTCCAGACTGAACCCACACAGAGAGAGACTAAGGGACGAACACTAACTGGACTGAAGCCTCAAAGAACAACCCAGAGAAATAAATACTACCTTCAGATATGACTGCTACTTTGATCTAATTAAATAAGAACCATCAAGGAGGTCTGTACACACTCTGAACACACATCAGTTAGACCCAAATGGCATTTGGTACTGCTGTTAATTAAACCCTAGAATTACAGACGCACCGATCCAATATATTCATCCCAATATTGAAGAAATTTCTAAATTGTGTATCTGTGACAATGATACACGATTTACGATGTCTGATCTATAGAGACAGATCTATTCAGTCTAATTCTATTTATTTGTGTTCTGAGTGACATCATGCTTTATTAATGTTTTACATTATTTTTAGATTTTCTGATTTCACTTTCTGAACCATTTGAAGGAAGCTTTGTTGTTTGACTAAGGCAATCAACCTATTGTTTTTGTCAGTTTCAGTTTCTTTATTGTTAATTTTACACTGACTGTTTTACTCCTAATTGCACTGACTAAACAAATGAAAGTTGTTTTTACATGTTTGACCAAAGCTTGTGAAGCAATTTGTGTATTTAAGTGAGCTGTACTGATGCAGAATTATCAAATTAACTCTGCATCTGCATACTGAGTTAAGCTGTAATTCAGTGTAATTTTTCCGTTTTAAGTCAATTCAGCTGTTTTTCTGCATCAAATTGGCAAATACTAAACCTCAGATGTTGGTACCAGAAGTGAAAAAAGTGGATCGGTGCGTCTCTACCTTTAAATCCAGCTGAATCCTCTCTAATCAAAGCCATTTTGAATGAAATCACTGATGCAGTCTTACACCCTTTTGGTTTCATGAAAACATCTCGTTGGGTTGGTACCGGTAACCGATCCTGCTCAGCCAGCTCTTCCCTTCTGACCTTCCCAGGTCAGGAAGTGAGGTGAGTATGTTGAGACCGGAGCCACGGAGTGTGAACTGTAGTGTCGTGTCGTCAACCTGAAGAGTTTCCGTTTGCTTTCCCCCTCGCCTGCTGCTGCTAAAAGTTCCTGTAGTTGCTGTAGGACGTGGAGAAGGGCGGCACGCCGGGCACGGCAGCCGAGACGGGCGAGCCGATCTCAGGCGGGTACGGCTTCAGCCCTCCCTGGTTGTTCTCCACCAGCTTGCGCACGACGATCCGGCAGAAGTCCTCGTCGTGCTTGTGGCAGTTGTCGAGCAGCTGGCGGACCTTGGCGGTGCGCGTGGGCTGGTTGACCACCAGTTCATAATCCTCGCGCATCAGCATGGAGCGGGCGAGCAGTGCGTCCAGGCTCTGGTTCAGACAGGCCTCCGTCATCTGGAGGACGATGTCCTCGCGCCGCGTGGCGATCCAGTGGGCGACGGGGCCCCGGGAGGGAGGGGACTGGTGCAGGGGGGGAGAGTGCTCTGCTGCCACACAGAAGGAGGGGGACAGATTATATGGTGAAATCAGGTGAACTAAACGGTTATTTGACCATTTTTTGCCCTGCTGTTAATCTGACTAGTGCTGCACCGATAAACCGGTCAGGATTTGATCGTCTGGGACATCAGCCGATACTTACAGGGGAAACAAATCTCATCTACGCCCGCAAAGGTCTGAAAATCTGACCACCTGACCTGGTTGGCCACCAACTCTAATTTAAGACTTTTTAAGACAATTATGAACAAAATTTAAGACCTATACAACGACAGAAAAGAGAATTGTATGTTTTGTCTCAAATTCAATCTTCAAAAACAAAAGTTGGGTTAAATGAATCAATTTGATTAATTGTTTTATGAAAATAATATCGATTATGTCATCAAATTTTCACTCATTCCGCAAGAAAAAAAATACACAGAATATATATGCAAGATTAAGTACATAAATGATAATGATAAATTAAAATGAGCTCAGTCATTTCCATTTGCATGATTTTTCGTTTCTCTCATTGTACCAAAAACTGGATGATAGTCTTCAGTCTGCTGATTTGGTCTCAACTAAACGTTTTGTTGAAGAATATTTTGTTTCCTGAGACTTCATAATTCATTTTATTTGTCGTTTGTTTTGTTTATTTATTTTGGATGTTTAAAATGTCTTCCAGCTCCAGTGTTAAATGTTCATTAGAATTTAAAGTTTACTGATCTTTGAGAATATGTTCTCACGTTATTATGTGGACAACAATATTATCGGTTATTGCGATAACTTCTGGGACAATTTATCACCCAGCAAAATTTGTTACTGTGACAGGTACAATCTGTTATTTTCATATTTCACGGCAACTTTGATTTGATTTTTCTTGATAAATATAAGACATTTTAAGGCCTATGTTTTAAATAAAAGGATTAAAGACTAAGACTTTCTAAGAACATGCAGACATCCTTTATCCTCTGTTGCTTCGCAACTTTGTCGCTATATTTAACAACTTTTCAGAAAAAAAAAAGACAAAAAAAATCTGAAGTGGCAGGTCAGGCTTTTTAAAGATCATCCAGAAAACGTCAATCAGTGCATTCCTAACTCTGAGCATGTAAACAGAAAGCAAAACCTGGCAATGACTGAAATAAACTACAAATGGAAGACCGTCTGGACATGCCTCAGAGCTTTCTCACGCGCGCGCACACACACACACACACACACACACACACACACACAGACTGCTGATACCGTTTATGCTGAGGTTCTGCATGGCTGCGTCAGCCTCCATGGTGGGCATGGCAGGCCTGACGGGAATGTTCAAGTCGTTCATGGGTTTGGCGCTCTGGAAGCCATTGGGAATGCTGCTCTCACAGGGATCTTTCAGAGACTGCGGATGGTCCAGGTTAGGAGCAATGAAGGAGGAGGGAAGGCTCGCTGCATCAGTGAGAGCAGAACAAGAGTCAGAACTCACCCAGAACCTGAACCCGTATGTCCACAATCAGCTCAGACAGAAAGGTGTTCATGTGATAGACCGACACAAAGAAGTGGGTAATTGTAAAACGGATGGAAAATGATACACGGTTTATCATTTGTAAAGATAAATATCTGAAAAGTGTGGCATGCGTTTATATTCAGGTGCGTTTCTACCAGTGTCAGACTGCTATTTCTACCCATTCTTTGTGGTCATGTTGCACGGAGGGAATATGTGAGCACCAGTTCAGGTTCAGACTCATGTCTGGACTTTGACTGCGCCATCCTCCTAACAAATGAATAATCTGTAGCTTTTCAGATGGAGAAATCCATGCTCTCCTTATCAGAAAATGCATAATGTTATAACTTTGTGTTGGGTCTAATCACATAAAGACCTGAGCCAAAGCTTTCTGTTAACGTGTGGTTGTTTACGTTTAGAGGAAGCAGGACTGGTGCTGATGAGATTGCCGGGTAGAGAGATGTTTTCGTCCTGGGGGGAGTATAAGACAGAGCAGCAGGCCTGGGAGGCTTCCTGTTCAGACAGAGCAGCAGAAAGAAAAGGGTTTTAATCCACCATAAATCAAGGGTCATTTTAGGAGGGTCTTAGTACTGTCAATCACCTCATGTACCCACTGCTAAATGTGCTGTAGTGGAGAAACAACGTTACAGGGAAAACAGCTTATCCGCCGTCATCGGTCACTATGCTAGTTAGCCCTAGCGTGTATAACAGGCTGTGTTAGCTACAGCGTGACGGAGAGTGATTGACAGCACCAAGACCCGCCTCTTTGCTCTGTTTGGTTCTTTCTAGTCAGCACTGGGACAAGGAAGAGGAACTGGATGCTTTCACAGATTATCTGTTTCATACCAAACTGTCACAACATGGTGGCAGTTTCAACAAATATGGAAAATATACTGCTGCTTTAAAGTTTGAGTGGAATTTTAATTTCTTGAGTGAAGGAAGAGGCATCAAGATGAAATTCAATAATGTAACAAGTTACACCAAAGAAGCAGAGATGGATTAAAACATTACAACACATTGACTCGTTGGTGTGAGCCTCAGCAGGAATCTGCTCTGAAGTGATTCTGGTCTGAGCTGCTGCGGCTACATTCACCAGAGACGAGACCAGCAGCTTTGAGTTGATAAGAATAATAATAATAATAAGAAGAAGAAGTCGGCTGTCTAAACTGTCCTGACCGCAGTGTGACCTGCACACACAGCTCACGGCAACAACATGGATTTTTACGCCGCATTAAACAAGACAAACCAGATAAGCTTCGACTCAAACAGTCTGAGCTGCAAATGAAGCAACTAATGTCTGACTGGATTACAGCAGCACTGCTTCTGTCTGTTAGAGTGGGACGGACCTGGATACAGGCTTTCTGCCATTCACAGGGATTATTCATCCATCTGGTTTGCTGTTTATTATGTAAGGACAGAAAAAAAAGATTTTCCTATAAACACTGACTATTTAGAGAAAACACTTGTCCTTAGGAGGACATTTAGCTGTTAAATAAAAAGTGAAGAATAATAGTAAATACAACATGTTCAAAAACATAGACATAAACAAAGCCTTCCAAACAATTTAAAGCAATTAAAATATTTCAAAATGAGCAAAGTTCTGGTTTCTCTTTAGCCAATCCTTAGTGAACATTTTAACGTCAGTTATGGTCTTAAGGTCAAAGGGTGAGAAGAGTTTACAATAGAAAAGGTTCTAATATGGAATGAAAAAATCTGGTCCAACACATAAATGTTGTTTCTTTTTTTAAGATTACATCACAGCCTTCCTGTGTTTCCTGTGTTCCATGCGGGTGGAGGGCAGGTGGATACTAACCAAAGGCCACGGGGTGACGGGCTCCTTCAGGTCGTTCAGAGACACGGCCTCATTGCTCTTCTTACACATCGGAGGCTGAGCTGAGCAGCAGGCTGAACTCCGACTCAGCTGTGAGGGAACAGGAAGCACACAGCAACGTCACACACTGCAGACCTCAGTCACTGAATCCACCAGAGCAAAGGAAGAACCGTGTAGACGAAGGAGGAAGCCGAAATTAGAAAGCAGACGAGTTTCCTGTCACCTAAACAAAGCTCCTTGTTTTAACCCCAGATCTAAAAAAATAAAAAAAGGTTTTAGATTAACACCTTTCAAACCGCCACACATCAACCCATTTCTATTTTTAAGAGTGCAGCGACCTCTGCTTCCTCCTTCAGCTGTCCAACCAGACCTGGCCCACTCACTGGTGTGTTCACACACACACGCACACAGAAACTAGAAAAGGAGAAGGATGTGTTGAGGGGGGATTTCTCGTCTCTCAGCCTCTGCTGGGCGTCACGTAACAGATCAAACTGTCCCAGATTACACAGTTTGCAATATTCAGCGTCTCTCTGTTCACCTGAGTCAGGAATCAGCATCAGCTGGTGAGATGATGGCTTCACCCCTCTGACTAATAATGTGTGTGCCATTTACTACGAACAGCGTTACAGAAAGCTTTCATTACTGAAAGTGTCTGAAGTATTTGTTCCCTTTAACAGTTCATCACATTACAACCAAATTTATAAATATATTTTATATGGATTTTAACTTAAAGATTGAATAATTAAATAAGTTTCTGTTTCTTCTTTCCATCCAGTTTCAGATAGCTGATTGAATTCATGACGTCGTTCTTTGCTTCTTATGTTTGTCTGCTTTATATTTCTGTTGTTCTTTGTATTGTTATGAGTATTTGTTGAAATGGAACTGCATGTTTGTGATAAAGTGCAGGTTTATTCGTCACACCCCCGAGATGTGATCAACTGATTATTGGAATAATCATCAGCTGACTTAGTGATTAGTGGCTAACTGGAGTATTCAGACTCTAAGAACATCACAGTCAGAGCTGGAATGAAGCCAAAACTGTACAAAAAATATATACACATTTTGTATTTAGAATGAAAAAACATTGTTTGTCTGTAAATATGTTCAAACCAAAACTCCTCAAGCAGGTTTTAGCTCCACCTGGTTCAAGTTCTGTAAGAAAAATAAAAAAACTCCTATGAATCACCTTTTGCTGTCCAGTTATTAATGGGTTAATTAAATAAATGGTCACCAGATCAATTCTCCACTCTATTGATGTTCAGGCCTGAAAATGTTACATGTTGATGTTAGTTGCAGATGCTCCTGTGTTACAAATAATCAGATGGTCACTAAAAGAATGTTGTTAAAATTAAAATGTTTACTTTCTTACTTAAAAAAGGGACTGAATTATTTGTTTACTTGCATTTTTATGTATTTTTAATATCGTCTAAAATAAACTTAAGAGGTTAAATGAAAAAAACCTACAGAATGTGTTCATTTTTTATCCACATAATTGATTGAATAGTTGATTACTGAAATAAATTGTTCGGTGAGCCCAACTTGGAAACAGTAATTAGTTCCCCAAGAAAGTAATCCAGTTATTTTACCTATTACTTGTTTTCAAAGGTAATCAAATGAAACTTTTGTTTTAGTTTCACTTTTTTAACTTCATGCACTTCATGCATCAAGCAAAAACAGACTGAAACGCCACCGTCTCTGATCTGAAGTATTTTGTTGAATAATTAAACCTATTCTCTTAACATCTCATTTTATTAAAAAAATACATAGAAGTCTTTCTTCTGTTAAATTGTATTTCTGTAAATTTCATCATATGTAAAATAAAAATGATTTTTGCATTTGCACTCTGTCTTTCCAATAGATGTAAATAAAGTGATAACATGAGAGCATTTCAAAGTCCCGTCACTGGTAACATGACAAACATCACAGGTACTTCCTGCATGAACTTCCACTGCAGTCTCAATACAAACCACCGGATCTGTCCCTGCGCCATTTAAAAACCCCATGAACACGTTAAAGAAGAGACTGACCTTTGACTTCTTGATCTGCAGCACAGCCTCCAGGAAGTCGATTTCGTCGAATCGTCTCACCATCGGCTCCAGCTCAATCAAACACGCTGAAAATGAAACGGACGCATCAGTCGGCGCCGTGGAGTGCGTTTTCCTTTATTTAGTTCAGATATTTAGAGATGTCTACATGTTCCAGTGTTGGCGTTAGAAATTAAGGTTTATTGCAGTATTATTCTGATAGGATTATATTACTTGAAAAAGCTCTCAAAACAATATTATCGCTTATCGCAATAACTTCTGGGACAATTTATCACCCAGCAAAATTTCCCACTATAAACCTTGGTCATATGTCATTGCTTTCAAAATCCATAAACAACAACAAAAAACTTTGTAACACTTTATTTGACGGGGTGTGCATAACACTGAAAGTCCATTAAAAGTGCCAACTTTGCATTAAAGTGTCATTATTTACAAAATAATGCAAAGTTGGCACTTTTAATGGACTTTTAATGGAATTCTTAAAGCAATTTTGCATTAAAAGTGTCATTATTTACCGAATGACACTTCATGACATCAGTCACAGACATTCATAAAGACTCCTTCATGTTCATGACAGATGCTGTCATGTTTATGACAGTGTCATGTCAGTCTTTTGCACACCCTGTCAAATAAAGCGTCACCAAAAGTTCTTATTCAGACTAGGTGTGACGGCATGTAACAGGAAGCTCGGACTTAGTTTATGCTTAGTCATGACAAACTGTCACATGACTCCTGCTACTCAGCGAGATGAGCGGATGTGACTCTCGTCGTGTTGGCTTACTGAGGAAGGAGGGCCGTTCGTCGGGGTTGGAGGTCCAGCCGCTGGTCATCAGGCTGATGAGCGTGTCTCTGCTGGGGATGTCGGCGGCCAGGCTGTCCTGGCTGGTGTCGGGTCGCTTCCCACGCAGCACGCCGAACATGATCTGCATAGGGTTGGTCACCTCTGAGCGCACAGAGACACAGCCACACGTTCAGCTCACCGCCGGGGGAGTCACACATGCGGTTGCCATGACGGTACGCCGAATAATGACCTACCTTCGTATGGAATCTGCCTGGACAGGACCTCCCACATGATGATAGCATAGCTGAGGGGGAAAGGTCACAGAGAGAAACCGGTTAGGGAAACCAGGAGTCACATCTCTGCTCTCAGATGGTTTTCTGTTCTCCACTTTGGAGCAAGTTTAGGGAAGCATGATGACTCACTGGCCCGCTTTGTTGCAGCAATCAATTTCTCTTGCTCAAAAGCAGCAGGAAACCCCCCACAGAGGAAAGTGAACTTTGTTCGTTTTCATAGCAATTATTTCCTCCCTCATAAACTCTGTGGCTGATAGAATTACCAAATCCTCCCTCGTCACTTCTGTGTTCTTGACTTCACATGACAGATCAGCTCCACTCAGCGTTTCACTCTGACAGGCAGGGGATCCACCTTCCATAACTATGGCAAAAATCTGCGCTGCCCTCATGTGCTGACAGAGACTGTCGTTCTGATATCTACCGCGCCCCTAAAGAGTTGGTAGATCTTTATCTGTTGCTGTTTGTGTCACAATCACCTTGTATTGTAAATTGTTCTTGTGTGTCAGATCAAAACAAAGTATTAGATTATTACACTGGTCAACAGTCAAAATAAAGTCTGGCTTTTTCAACTGTTTTAGGGTCATTTTGATGAGCTGAATCCAAAAATCACATTGGTTTTGCTCCATCAGATCAACTTTCTGAACTGTGGAGCAACATGAGCATCAAAATGCAGGACTTGTTCTCACATCTGGAGAATCTGGGATCAATGAGTGATGAGCCGGAGGAGATTCCATCAGGACAGAAAAGAGACGGAGAATTTTACACAATGAAGACGTGATGTTCAATTCACATGTACTTATCCTTATCAGTGTTTGCAATTCAATTCACAGAAATCCAAGTTTGTAACATTTAATTAATACACTCTGTTAGAAAACTTTTTTTTCTCCTGAAGCCTTTTTTGGATGAGAAATATTAATGGAAATGAACTGATAATGTCACAAAAATAGCATCAATTTCGTCCAAAGATCAGATTTCTCTAAATCAGATTAGTATAAAAACCTGACCTGATTGAGAAGAGCAAGAAAAAAGAAGACTGTGAGTGTGTTTGAGTTGCTCTTCAATGGTTTTTCTGCATTATTTTTCCCTTTGATTTGGCATTCGGCACTAATTACTGGGTATAAATAACAACATGCCTGTAAAAACTACACATAAGTCAGAAGTTGTAATGTGACGAAATGCAAAGATCAAAGTGTGTGAATAGTTTTTCAAAACACTATAAATTTCTATCCAGGCTAAGACAGAATCATCAACCCGACTGAGGCGACCGTAGCTCCAGCTCTGAAGCCTCACCTGTACATGTCGTGCTTCACGTCGGCCCGCCGGGTCTTGGATGGATCGTACTCCTCGGGGGGCATGTAGATCACGGTGCCCTCCATCTCGGTTGGCTTGGACCCGGAGCCTTTACTCACAGACAGCTGCCGCCACTTGGACAGACCAAAGTCTGCGATCTGGAGAGAAGAAGAGCAAAGAGCGCAGAGCGTTTCAGAGCTAACCCGCTGCACCACACTTCTACCAGCGACCCTCTGTGACACGTCTCTGCAGCAAACCTTCACATGAAATTCTCCATCCAGCAGAATGTTCTGTGTCTTCAGGTCGTGATGCAACAAAGGTGGGGTCATGTTGTGGAGGAAGTTGACCCCCAGGGCGATCTCGTACAGCGTCCTCAGGCGCAGAGGCCAGGCCAGGACCGGGTACAGCTCCTTCTGTGGGTGGAAAGGATTCACTTTAGCTGATGAAATGTGATGCAAGAGCCCAAACACAAAGTGAGAGAGAATCTAATGTGGAATAGCTCATGTGGGAATTCCCCCAGACTCAGTTCAACTCCTGATCTCTGGACCGTTTCATAGTTTCACCAAAGACTGGAGGCTTCAGTATTTCACTTTTATTTTCAGTTTCACTTACTGGCAAGCCAAGGCAAAAATAAATAAATAAAGGCTGAGTTAATGACAGATGATAAAGAGGTTTATCAGTTGGAGCAGGAGAACAAAGAGTATGACCAACACAGTTACAAAAAATAGGAACTGTTAAGCTAACTAGATAAGCTGAACTTCTACAGTGCAGGACATGTGGTTCTTTCATATGGCAGGTTGCCATAGTGATAGGAGAAGCAGAACAGTTCAGAAAATGAGAAGATCGGCTGGAAACCGTTCTGGTGCCATGTTCACTAAAGAATAGGGATAATGCTCATGCTAATTACAGAACATTAACGGGTAGGCCTGTCGCAGTAAATCAGTTAATCACATAATAAGTCAAAACAAGCTCAATAATTTCTATTTGCTTGATTTATTGATTTTCTCTTTTCTCTTTTTCTACTAAAAAACTGGATGATAAAACTCTTCAGTTTAGCGTTTTGGTCTGAACTAGACATTTTTTTGAAGGACTATTTGCTGCTGTTTTTATTTTTATTTTATTTTAATTATGTAAAGCACTTTGAAATGCCTTGATGCTGAAATGTGCTATACAAATAAAATTTGATTGATTGATTGAATATTTAGTTTACAGAGACCTCATAATTAATTTCATTTGTTGTTTCTGTCGTTTATTTTTTTGTTGTTTATTTTGAATATTTAAAACCTCTTTGAGTTCCAGTGTTAAATGCTCATAGTGATTTAAAGTTTATTGATCTTTTTGAGAATGTGTTCCTGCATTATTATGTAATTGCTTGTTTTATTGCAACAATAATTTTGTTGCGATAAACAAAATTACTGTTTATTGCAACAACTTCTGGGACAATTTATCCTCCAGAAAAACGTGTTATTGTGACAAGCCTGTTAATATATAGTCCAATATATAGCTAGGTATAAACTGATACCAACTGATGATGCTAATTTTAATACGTCTCTTTACCAGATGCTCCATGTTGTCCTCACTGCCCGAGAAAAATACTATAATTTCATAATTTTCAAATACTTGAGTATTGTTTATGCTACTACGACTCTAGCAGTTCTAAAAGTCTTAGGGTACAGCAGTGAAGGGCCGATGTCCTGCATGGCTTAAACGCATCCCTGCTCCAACTCAGCCGATTCTAACCCACCAGGTTCTGCTAACGAATCCCTCCTTCACCGGGCGGTTACCTCGTGCAGCAGCTGGTCCAGAGAGCCGTTGCTCATGAACTCTGTCACTATGCAGAAGAACTCGGGCTCGTTGCAGATGCCAAAAATCTGGATGATGTGGTTAAATCTGGCTTTGTGGAGCACCTCGGCCTCCTTCAGCAAGCACTTCCTCTCTCTGAAACACAGCGAAAGATGGAGGTGACCTTTGCCCCTCTGCCCTTCCAAGAAAAACGCTAAGGATATAAAGAAATTTATGCAGTCAATTGACATTTTTTTTTGCTAAACTTCTGTCTTTAGACTGTCTGCAGGGTAAATACCTTCACCCTCTATTAAAGTAAAGGTATTTCTTTACGTTACCTTAGAAAGATACAGCTTTGCCTTCAGTCCAGCTAAATACCACTTGTTTAGAGCCTCAAATGTGAAATGACTGAAAAAAAAGCTACTTAGAAATTTGACTAACATCTATTCCATTAAATTTATTGTCAATCTTAAAAATAAACAATTTTACTTACATTTTTGGAGTTTACAATGTAGAAAACTTTTGCAAGGAGAGGATGAATACATTTTCTTTTATGAGATTATATGTTTTGTGGAAATCTAGATTAAAAACAGTTTTCAACCTAATGACAAGAAAAACAAGCCTTAGAACATGTTGCTGGTACTCTTAGAGTCATTCTGTTGCAGAAACTCACAGCAATTATTCCATGAATAAAACTGCTAACCCTGCATTGTTACAATATCACTATTTTAAATTATTAGCTGGTTCTTTATTATTTTTCACAAACATTATCAAAACCCAGCCTTAAAACATTTAATATCACTTGATTTAGGAGCATTTATAATAATACAAATAACAAATAATAATAAAAAAATTATTAAATGATGAGCACTCAATTTTTATGTAATCATCAACACTATGATTATGCATTTTGTTTGCTTTGTTTTGGCACAGTTTCCTCTGAATGTGTTAGGACTGTAGTGATGCTGAAAAGGAAGCACATGCCCCAGGTTGTTGCACAGCAGTTCTTTAAGTGGCTGATTTAGGCAGATCATGTCAAATAGAAACTGCAGCTTATCCAGAAAAGTTTCCCACCTGCACGAGTCTAATTGGCGCCATGCTGACATTAGTAAACATGCCCATATGATCCCAAAAGCTAAAGCGTGGCCATCTGCATGTCTGGCTTGCCCAATTTTAAAGTGACAGTCTGGTGGAAAACCCCTGAAAGCAACAACCACTGGCGGGATGGTGGCAAAACATTAAATAATTTCACCATATTTTCTTTAGTAGTCTGATAAAAGTGAAAATATGGAAGGAATTCTGATTTTTAATAGTTTTGTGATTCTCTATTCAATGCAAACCTGAAAGAAACACCATGCAGCATAGTGGTGGCAGGATCATGAAGTGGGGACGCTTTACTTTTTGGTTCTTCTTATTTTGTCCACCACCTGAATGAGTTTTGATATAATTTGCAGCAAACTAAGACCTTTGCTAACATCATTTTTACAATGTGAAAGTCCAGCGGAAACCGAATTTGGCCTCCAATTTAACTTCAGTTAGGACGTCATCTCCAAACAAACTTACTGCACTGAAAACAACATTGACACGGGTACCTTTCTCCGACCGAGTCGAGCTTCAGGCACTTGATGGCCACGGTTGTTCTCCAGTCGGAGTGCTGCGCCTTGAAGACGGTGCCGAAGCCCCCTCTGCTCAGGTAGTACAGGTCCGTCAGCTTCTGGTAGGGGATCACCGGCAGAGTGCTCGTTAAGGTCCCGATGTTGACGCAGCCCGCGGCCCCGTGCGGCTCCATAACGCTCTCTAACAGGGAGGTATATGCAAACTGGACAGGCTCAGCCTCGGACAGACAGTAGAACTGCCTCTTGCGGTAAAACGCAACGAGGAACAGCTATCCCATTTACTCGCCTGCCGAAACGTTGCGAATGTTAGCGAGCTAAGCTAACTAGAGGCTGAAAGAGAGGAGCCAGCGACGCTGTTCAGCGATTTTTTTTTTTTTTTTACCGATTAAGAGAACATCATAACTGAGCACGTACACGTTCAATTCTCGATTTATTGATGTAGTGCCGCCCTGGCGACTCAGCGGAGGGGGGAGTTAACGCAGGACGGCAAGAAAGACGCCGCTGCGGGAGCTGCGCGATTATTTAAGAGAGCCACTTTCTGTGCTGCCAATGACGACTCACTTCCGGGTCTGTGTGATATGTTCATGTATGTAGGATTAAAGATATCTCAACAGTTAAAATAAAACACGTGGACACGTAGTTCATGTTATTGGATGGAAGCAAACGTTATGAGTATGTGTAAGCCCATAATTTCTAATAGGACGTGTGTGCGTTCTTTTAATAAAGACAATATTACAATATTTGTGTAAGTTGCTCAGTTCATTTTATTGTTTCAATTTCACTTGAAGTAAGATATTCCTCCATTTGCACAAGCTGATTATCGGGGGGGTTTTCAGATGTGTGGGAATTTCCCGAAATCGGGGTTTTCCTCAAAGGTGTAAAACTGAACTTGCATTCAGCCATGTGACTGCTTGTTTACCGTGAGTTCAGAGAAAATGTCACCGTTTCCTTGGTTTTTCAGATCTTATACTAATTTTGAGATTAGTATAAGACAAAAAAAATAAATTAATAAACAAATAAATTATTTTTAAACATCTCTCTTCAATAAATAAAAAATAATGATATTAAATAAGCAAACATTAAAAAAAAAAAAAAAACCAGATCGGGAGAGTTTTTCCACCAGTACCATATGGCATCAGCCATAATAGGATTAGAAATGCAATGCCATATCAACAAAGTCTATGGTTTGAGATATGGTCTTCTTTTGGATATTTTTGGAGATTGTAAACAGAGGAAAACATTAAAGCTTGATGAAGTATGACAAAGATGGAGGAAGACAATTTGGATTCTTGGTATTAAAAAAAAAAAAAAAATTGGGGCCATCATGCAATTTTCAAACAATATCCTAATTCTGACAGACAAAGCTTGATGGTGATGAAAATGGTTCTGTCTTCAAAATAGACACAGTCTTTGTAAAACTGTTTAAAAGTCCAGCAACTCATCAGTATCATCATTTGATACTGATGTGGTTAAAAGCTGAAGTATTTCCTTTTGTGTAAAGGTAATACACAAAATATTACCTACAAATTGAGCATCTTGTGAATACAAATTCACAAGATGCTCAACATTCTTCATTATAATTTTTTTGATTATTATTTTTCGTGATGTTGTCATAAAATGATAACTTAATTCTCCTAACATTGGAAATTTATCCTGGCAATATTCTAACTTTTATTCTTGTTTTATTTCAATTTTATTCTAGTACAATTACAATTTGTAACACTCTTGTGACACTACATATTTCTCTGAATATTATGACTTTATTATCATATATTTTTTCTTAGCTAATACTCCTTTGTGTCCTAGAAATGATTTAAATATAAAAAAATATATCCATTATTTAACAACCTAACAATCCAGGATTTAATCCATTTAAAATATCAAAGCTAGTTGTAGCCTTTCCTTTGTAAAAATGACATGGCTGAGAAGTTTCTCTGAAGCATCCAGTTAATTGATTTGAATTGGCATTTAATAGAAACAGGAAGTCCCTCCTGTCTGGTACACAGTAGCACATGACTGTATGTGCATTGACCCTCTGTAATCGTAAACTCGTGTAACCCATAAGGTCAATAAATTCCTTGCTGCACTATAACTACTGCTTACTCAACATCCAGCCACATAAAGTGGCCCGTTGTTTTTGATGAGTCAGCAAGACTATCCCACAGTTCGGATGAGGAATGACACTGGGATTAAAGCGACTCTGAGTTGAAGTAAGTAATCCGTCAGAATGATGTCCTTGTATTTATTTCTCATTGTGGCTATGAATGAACTTGTTTCGTGTGTGTAAGCAGGTGTTCACTTAAAAAAAAAAACCTGTCGGATGGCTGACCCGTTTGTTCCAGTCCATTTATCTGTCAACTGGTTCATAGTGAACAACTCCAGTTTGAACAGAGGGGAGTCTCTGCTCACCGTAGATGAGGCCTGCAGCAGACCCAGAGGAGAGCAGAGTGACAGGCCAGGGAACACCGAGAAAGAGGAGAAACCCATCAGTGCAACTCTGCTGGGCTATGAGATTCTGAAGGAGAGGGAAAAGTTCACGGTAGGAAGTCCGGTCCCAGATAAAGACAATAAATCAAAACAGTAAATATCACAGTAGATACATGATGAGTAACAATAGGTAATACGTCTGATATAATATTCAATATTGTGTTCATCCTAAAATAAGGGCTTAAGTCATTTTTTCCTCAAAAGATGATTAAGGCAGAAAAAGAATCACTTTTGTTAAAAAAAAAAAAAAAGATCGAGGCCATTATTCTAGGACGAGGATGAAATTCAATATATAGAATATTCACTGAATTCCCATTCAGAACCCCATGGCATTCTGGGGGACGTAGGCAGAGGAAAGGGTTTAACTGCTCAACTTCTTACGGACAGTTAGGTAAGATTGGTGGCATCAACCAAAATCACTCTTTCTTTGGTTACCTAGCAACAGCCAAATGAGTCACAGCAACAGTTTCAGGTTTATCACTGTGACTCATAACTGCTAAAAAACAAACAAACAAACAAACAAACAAACAAACAAACAAACAACAACATGGAGTGAAAACTGTGGATAAAACAGGAAATGTGGTGCCAGTATTTTAGATATAAAAAAACAACTAATCTATAATTATCAATATATGAAATGCTGATATGCTGATACGTTTGTCAGCCGTATCGTCCAGCCCTACCGTATCATGAATGAAAATCAAGAAATCTGTAATGACACTCGCTTGCTCTTTTCATTTTCGGATTTTTGTCTTTATGGTAATTTTTTTGAGGGTTTATTGCAAATTTAGTCGCATGACCAACAGTTTTACAGGAACATTCCCAGCCAAAAGTTTTGAAAATGATTCAGATGCCAGCTTTGTCATTTTTTTTATTTTAGTATTTGTGATGGCAGATGGGGGGTGACATCATATTTAGATTAAGAGAAAACTGATCATATTTTTAAAAATGAATTCATTGTTTAGTTTTAGTCAGCTTTTTTAAGTATCCCCCATTTGTCCGTACCATAGTAGAAACTATTATTTCTGGTGTTCACACCACAAGCATTAGGATAAAAACTACAGACATTACTAAAAAGAGAAACATCACAGAAAAGCCCAAAACACACAAATAAAAACCAAAAAACAGAAGTTGATAGCCACAGCAGTTCCAAAGAATGCTAAAAAGTAATAACCGTGCACACTACATGTGTAGAATTAACAATAATTTCATATTATTTCATTATGTATTGTAGATTTTTAGATTATTTTTAAAGGGAGTGGGAGTAAATAAGTCTGTCTTCTCCTTTTCAAGCTAACTGCATTCTAAATAAGGTTTTATTACATAAAACAAGAACTTGACCCAGACAATGTCTTGTTCTTATGTTACTGTATATATTTGTGAATAAGTGGATGCATGTGTATTTTCTTTGTTTCTTTTTTACCTACTCTGGAGCATCATATACATGTTTTTCTTTTTTTGTAGCTAAAAATAAAGCAATAAACAACAAACCTTTTATGATCACCAGGTAATGTTATTTAGAAGGCGGTGATTATATGAAGTGGCTCTTTCCACAGCTGTTTGTCTGAGAAGATTCAGAATACGTCACAATGGGTACATGTCACGTATGTAAAATAAGCATAAAAACAAGATGTATGTCCAGGATACTTTATCTTTATATTGATCACTCAACAATAACTCCATAAAGCCTCATCTGTTTTGTAGGTTTATAAGATTCTTATAAAGAGGCCTGAAGGAGGCAGCTGGCTGATCTTCAGAAGATATGCAGACTTCTGCATGCTCAGCGATCAGGTGGGAGTTATTTGCACACACCGACCGCACAATTCCATCAAGGTTGACCTCGTATGAAGGTCATGACCTGACAGAGCGTGAAGCCAGGAGCAACACGAAGGAGGAGGTTTAGTTTCTCTACAGGTTAGAAATCGGTTAAGAGCAGGTACAGTGCTGTGAAAAACATTCCCTCACCGATTTCTTCTGTTTACATTAATTTTAGACAAACACAGCCTGAGTAAATACAAAATTCAGCTTTTAAGGGATGATTTGATTTATAGAGAATATCCAAAATTTGTGAAATTTTGATACTAAGTGGGTTTTTTGTTTTTTTATTTTTTTCCTGTGTTTTCCTTGACACTCATGGATGCCACTTTTGTCCAGTCTCTATCTTATTATCAAATCATAAACACTAAAATCTGCACTTATTTAGATGCTATTCTGGGCTTTAATAACACATTAGAGTGTTTTCTTTGAGTTTCAAAGCCATAGAAACAAACAACTTGCAACCCTTTCCTGACTCAAAATCTCAATAATTTTGTTTTTTTATAGATGGGGCAGCATTATATAAAATCCACTTTTTTAAAAACTTTATGTCACGTAATTAAGTTATTCCCTCACCAAAAACATACCAGAGTGTTGTTTTGTTTCTTTTATACATGTTTGAGAAATCCTTTAATCTCCATGGCAACCATTTAGTTGTGTAAAACTCCTGGGTGGACCAAGCTCTGCCATGGAGGACGAAGCTCTTCTTCAGAGCTGCAGTTTCCAAGCCTCAGAGCTCTGGCCTCACAGAGCAGCCCTCCTCTGCGACTCCCCCAATCAGCTCCTTCAGACTAGCCAGCATCAATTAGCAAACACTCGGTGGAATTACGCATCTGCTGGGTTCTTTATAGGAGCGACTTCTCAGTGCAGTGTTGATAAGGGCCTAATAGAGGAGCCATGTTGTGATGACTTCCTGAAGGCGGAGTTTCAGAAAGAGCATGAGTTTTATTAAAGAGACAGAGACCCAATTTCAAGATGTTCAGAAGTCAAATTACAAATGTTGTATATGTTTTATATATACGTTTTTACAACAACTCAGAGTAACTTGATTGTGCTATAAAACGATACTACGTGACTGGGGGGAAAAACATAGTACTGCCCCTTTAAATCTTGAATTTCTTCAGCCATGTTCTGCCTTCTGAAACCTTTTAGCCTACTTCGTGTTGATGGACTGGTTCTGTTTAAGTCATTTCTTGATTTCACAGGTGTGACAGTAATCCTGCATAGTTGTGCCTACAATTATACTCAGAATTGTTTTTAACTTAATAACTGTTAATTCATGATGTAAGAAGAACTACAACTACCTTTTCACAAATTTAGCTCATTTAGGCTGCTTTATAAATGAAATAATTGTTAAAAAGTTATGTTGACTCTCTGTAATCTAACGCCATGGTAACCAAATATATATCTTTTCCTTTTATCTGTGTCATTGTTGCAGCTTAGAGAGTTGTTCCCCGGTTTCCATCAAGCGCTGCCTCCTAAACGACGATTCAAAGACAACTATGATGGAAGTTTTCTGGAGAAGAGACGTTTGGGACTGCAGACTTTTCTAGAGAATCTGATGTTGCACAAACATATCAGCACAAGGTACGATCCCTTCCTGCAGACGGCCCCCTGAGTCGTCTTTGTTCAACTACTAAAGAGATTTCTGGTTTCTCAGTGAACCTGTGACATACTTTCTCTCTGCGGACGACCCATCGAGTCCATTTTACAGTACGGAGGAAAGCAGGGTGAGTTTAGTTTCATTCAGACGGGTTGAATACTGACTTTTTGATTCAGTTCAAACACTGTTTGTCTGCTGAGCAGGCATTTTGTGAAACCCTGGAGCAAAAGAATCATCGTCTCCTCAGAGAACTCCTGGAAAAACAGAGAGAAGTCGACTCGTTAACCAAATCTTTAGAGGATAAAGAGAACTACATCGACCTGCTGTGGAGAAAAAACAGGTAAAAATAGTCGACTTTGTAACTTTGAGAAAATCAGAAAAATCTCACATTTGCACGTAAAAGTCTTTGTTTTCCCATTTTTCTCTAGGACTTTGGAATTCCATCCACACAAAAAGGAAGACACAAATGTGAATGAACAGAAGCAGAATTTGGCATTTGGGAATTCTCAGAATGACAAAGGAACCAGGGAAGAATTAAATAAAATCACAAACTGGAACTAGAAGCTTTTTATCCTGAATCAGCTGTAAGAAAAAAAATGAACTATTTATATAAGAAAATGTGTTGAAATAGTCTTTTTTTGAGGGCTCTTGATGTGCTGAAGCTTAAATGTTTGTTTTTCCATTTTCTGTACCACTGATGAATAATAAAGTCAGAGTGCAGCAGTAATGTGTGATTTACCTGCTTTATCTTTAAGAGATTTTTTTAGAAGTAGGAATCTGTGCAAAGACTGAACAGTAAATATATTACTTGCAGTAGGTAAACTCTTCAAAGATGAAAACTTCACAATTTTTATCACCTTCACAGATTCTAAAAAGACTTGGATTTCAGAGTGGATGACATAAAAAAAGGATTTTATGTAGTTTTCCCTACAGAACTGCACAGTTCTGAAAGAAAATAACAGAAAACAGCACCGTAAAACAAAAAAAGCCTTTCCAATTATTCTAATCAATTACAATTTTTAGTTAGAATAATTCAGTTTTAAAAAAAGCTTTATTTATCCCAAATTGAAGCTAAATATTGTTATAAAAATTTTTTACCAGTTGTTATGAATAGTAATGCTGAGGGTAGGATGGATTTCCAGGAGCAGTCAGTCTTGCATTGAATTTGAATAAGCCTCTGACTGAAGAAAGTCTCATGATTGTCATGACATGCTAACAGCTGGAGGTTAGCTCCAGGTCCAGGAATATTCGTCCAAAAGTGCTGGACCTCGATCAAATAAAGATGAACTAAAGGTCTTCAGAAGGAACAAATCAGAATCATCGTAACAGAGCTGCTCCATGTTGCCACAACGAGAGGTGCGATTAAACAGTTTATCAATTTTGTGTAGGTTGTGTTTAATCCTTTTTTGTTTCGGAGTTCGATTGTGCCTCTAGGAGTAACTGTGTTGCATGCACGTCAGTAGGAGAGGAAGTAAGGTAGGAAATGACCACAAGGTGGTGCTGTAAATTTATATCTGAAAGGAGAGCTGGTTCATTCTGTAGGACTGAATGGCCTTTTCATGCCTCTTCACTCAAAAAATATCAAAATACAAAATAAACTTCTGAGAAGACTTTTAGCTGCCATTCATGACATTAAAAACAGCTGCTAAGAAAGGACTCATGTATGGGAGTCTAAAATAACAGGTGAAAAGATTGACTTCAGGATTTGAGCCGTACCTAAAATCAATAAATTAGAATATGTTCACTGATGTGCATTATCTTTTGAATATAACTTTTAAGCAAATGTTAAAGCTGCTTTTAACTAAGCCTTCATTTTTGCATAATAATATATTTTATTAGTTTGATGTAATATTGAAATCTTAAATATTGTCTTTTCATTAGTTGTAAACATCATAATTTATAAAAATGAACATTTGTAAACATCATTTTGTGAAATTAATCTACATATTAGGGGCCGGGATTTGTGTTTATCCCAACCATCAATATCTAACATAATTTTTTTAACTTCCCACTATTTCTCATGTCCAGTTGTAGAAACAGAAGCTCTTTGGATCAGATCCTGTCAGTGAGTGACAGGATCTGATCAGTGAGTTTGTTGTTTTTCTCATTCGGTTTATCTCCCCTTTAACTTTCATCTCTGTTTGCTCAGCATGAAAACACGTTGCGTCTATAAAAAGACGTCCTAGCACTGGGAATTGTTTTGTGCCATTAGCCTACTTTCAACGTTTTTTTCTTTTTTTTCTTTCTTTGC
Organism: Poecilia formosa; assembly: GCF_000485575.1. NCBI lineage: Eukaryota > Metazoa > Chordata > Actinopteri > Cyprinodontiformes > Poeciliidae > Poecilia > Poecilia formosa. The sequence goes on along the minus strand of NW_006800006.1, from coordinate 308,864 downwards.
TAAAATCCAAGCTGGGATTGGCTCCAGCCCTCTGCAATCCTGAATCCTGATCCAGACATAAAAGATGGATAGATGCGCTTTTGTTTCACTCAATAAATCTGCTTCATCTGGGAGCCTCTTGTACGCCTTTTCAGCTGCGCATTCCTGTTTTTGTTGTGTTCCCATTTGCCGTTTACTCCAAAAGAAAATTTTGGCATTTATGAATTCTTAACATTTATTGCTGCGACGGGCAAGTGAGAGGACCAGTGATTTTTAATTTAGATTTCTGAGTCTGCCATAATCTAACTGTGTTGATCCCATTTTCAGAAGTATATCACATTTGACAAAAAAAATGATATCTTTATTTCCAAGAAGAGGATTGTAAATATGGTTTGATCAACTATTTTTTCCAAAGCTTCTTCAAGGTTTTCCTCCAATACTGATAACACAATGAATTATATTCTTCTTAAAAGCTGCTGGACTATAAAAGTCAATTAATCAGTTCTTAAAAATATTTAAATTTGGAGGAGAAGGAACACAACTCTGAACTAATCTATAACTCTATGTCTTAAAAAATGAAAGTCGAAGCAAGATGAGGTCTTCTGAGTGGCCTATAGCTGGAGGAATTATTTTTATTTTTTTAGCTTACGGCAGCATTCAGAGAAAGTTCAAAATCCACTATTTGCAATTTTCAATAATGAGCACAAAACAGCCTAAAAATTTGAGTCCAAGTATGTTGAGTTTCAGAAACTTCACAGTTGAAATCCAATAGGGAAGAATTTCGAGAACCACCAGAACAAACCAAAGCAGATGTCAGTAAACCAGGAACATGTCCTAGATAACTCTGCTGTAATAAATAATAATAAATATAATACACATGTATCAGAAAAATGGAATTGTGGGTTGGGCAGCAGAGCTGAATATTTTGGTTTTGCCCTCTCTGCCAGCAGCAAACAGCTTATTTAGCTACTGAACCTTGCTGTGTCTATCGGGTTGGGTGGTCGTTTTATGAAACTAGACTTATTGGTGACTTAACTATTTATTCATTTAATAAGCAAAACTTATCAACAGCAGTAGGTTTTTGATAACTGTTGCTTTATTTTGTCAGGTTCATTAAATGGGTATGCCCAAGTCTGCATTTTAGTAAAAGCCAGTAGATGTTTTGGCTCCTTATGATTAAAATAAAATTAAGTGAAATCAAAAGCAAAAGCCTGGATGGATACATTGTGTTGCACCTTAAATTTTCCACTTTTAGCTTGTAATTGTTTGTGTCTGACAGCAGTTGTACAGTACCGTGTGTGTGAAAGATTTGAAGACCCATAAATGATCACATATTATCATTTATGGGTTATCTTCCTAAAATAATAGCCTAAGTCATTTTTTGACAAAAGTTTTCTTTTTTCTTATTTTTTATTTTATTTTATTTTATTTTATTTTTATTTTTTTGCAAAAGGCATGATGGACAAACATTGTTGTGATGACATGCTGAAGACGGAGTGTCAAAAGGAGCAGAAATTTCTTAAAGAGACAGAGACCCAATTTCAAAACGTCAAATTTCTTTTAAGTTATTTTTTATATGTACAGCATTTCTTTACCACCTGAATGTAGCACAGTTACTTGACTGTGCTATAAAGTCACCACTATGTGGCAAGAAAATCCACAATACCGCCCCTTTAAAAAAAACAAACAAAAAAAGAAAACAACTAGTATTTACTAGTGTGCCTGCTGAGGCTAATGAGTTACCCCAGGAGACCCCACATCAAATGAGTTCAGTGACTCTGTGGATTCAAGTGTTTGCAGATCAGTGGCTAATGCTAACTTGTTGTGTGAAACATGTTGAACTGCAGCCTTTTTGGTGTTACTGGTTTAACCGCTCTTGTGGGTCAGGACCGCCTGAGAGCATCTGCTCTTCATCTCGTCTTGTGAAAACAAGAACATTTTGCCCACAATTGAAGCATCCAGGCTACAAACTGAAAATTATAGCTGCGGCTGTTGTTGATTTTTTCTTGCTAGGTGGCTCTGGAAAGTTGGCTATGCTTTTTTTTTTTTTTTTTTAGTACAAGCTAAGGGAAAAAGTTTAAACCATTAGACTGCGACCTTGTCTGTAGAGAAATATAATTAACATGATATATAATTAAAACCCAGTAAAACTCTGCGGATTAGAAACAAAACATTAGACAGATGGTGGAATCAGAGAGCACTGGCAGAAGATACAAGACGATTAAAGAGCAGCTTTATGCTTCAGGAAGTAGCCTAACTATAAATCAGTTATTCATAGAAATCTGAATTCCAGCATAATCAACCATGAATGGGATAGCAAAAGGAAAAATTCCTCAAAAGACAAACCAATCAACAAATTAACCCAACAGTCTAGCAAGGAGAGACCTGGGGTTGGTGTTTGGTAAAGCTGAGAGCAGGTTTCTTTTACTGAATCAGAGGCACCACACACCGACACAGGATACACTCAAAGGTTTACAGGCATCCTAAATACTCCTGGGATGTAAATAGACCAATCTGGATTATTGTGTTTGCGAACCGAGTCCGGGTTCGGACTGGACTAATCCAGGCCTGGGTGGACTTCACTCAACGG
>NW_006800006.1:293905-305159 GCF_000485575.1 Poecilia formosa | reverse complement strand
ATAGAGAAGCCATGTTGTGATGACTTACTGAAGACAGAGTTTCAGAAAGAGTGGGAGTTTTTAAAGAGACAGAGAACCAATTTCAAGACGTTAAAATACAAAGTTGAATTTCTTTTAAGTCATATTTGATATATACAGCATTTTTATAGCAACTGATATTCACTGTAGCGTCCCGGTCGAAAAGATGTTCTCTTTAACTGATGGTTCACTTCTCTTTATTTAACAGCCTTTATGTGTGAACACACCGTAAGAGCTACAAATGCACAAACGAAACACTATTAGCAGCTCTTAGAGGTTCTAACCTTTTCTTTTAACTCAAAAAAAAAACCTACTTTATGCAACAACATTACATCTACATCTACATCACGTGTATTTAATTAACCTACATTTCTATACTACAAATTAACCAAAATGTATTTCAACTGCTTTAACAGTTTGACAGTTAATCAAACATTAACATCGTTTTATATCAAAATACAAAATGTATGTTCAATAAATACAATATTCTCGATAAAACACCCACCTTGTTCCCTCATCAACCGAGTGCTATTTAACTAATTGTTTGGACCTTAGTTGAACCACCCTTTAGTTGTCTTCACTGAACTGCGACTTGTATGTTTGCTCATTCTCTGCACTATATCCCAAACAGACAACAGTCAGATACTGTTAGATGTCCGTACAAATTGCCTAGCAACTCCGACTTCCAAAAAAGAACAAAAAAAAACAAACTCCTTTCAAATCAAAACGTCAGTCAAAAAACAAACAACTCCCAGCCAAACGAGAAAACACCAAAAGAATACAACAAAACAAACAAAAAATCCAACCACACATACACGAATCAACAAAAGCTTTACATTCACATAGTGACTTAATTGTTCTATAAAATGGTATTTTGTGCCTGAAAACACATACTGCCCCTTTAAGTCATGAACCTGACAGAGGCATGTGAGGCCTGCAGTGTTTCAGCTGTTTGTCCAGGTTCTTTTGTGGCCTCCTGGATGGGACATCAATGTGCTTTAGGAATAACTTTGGTGGAGCTGCCTTTCCTGAGAAGGTTCACCGCTGTCTCATGGTTTCTCCATTTGNAGAATCTGCTGGGCGACAGCAGGCCTCATGCACTGTAAAACTTTGACAGTCCATGTGATGGCAAGCATGCTTTCTCCTCCCTCTCAGCGAGTCCTGCTGTTCGCAGGGCGAGATGTTTGATGTGGAAAGAAGCTACTCTTTCACAGCTGTGTGGAAGCTGGACATTTTTCACTCTCAGACTGGAGCCAGAGAGTTAAGGTTGACTTGTGTTTTTGCTTTAGTCGGTCCCCCTGAAGGCAGGTGGAGGATCTTCTCGCTGAGCAATAAGTGGCTGACTTCCAGTGGAGGATCAGAAGTGGGAGCCACAAACAGACAGAGACCTTACCCAGGCTGCAGGGGTGGATACTCAGAGTTAGAACAAAATGGGAATCATTAAAGAGCATTTAGTTAATGCTAGCTTCAAACAAGGAACCAGGAAGTATCAAGACTTGTCAGCAGAGTGGTCAGCGGTTAACTCTCCTTTGCAGTTGAGCGCTGTGTTAAAGGGTATTATGTATTTTTCAGGGACATGCTGCTGTAAAACATGACTTAAAAGAAATTTGAACTATTTTAAAATCTGATCTTGTGAACCAGGCATTACAGGACTGGATGTATGTGGCAGTGAGCTGCTTTCTGTTATTTGGAGTTAAAAAAGTAGATTGTACCAAACATGGACTCAAACTGAACTGAAGCGAGTTGTCTTTAAGATTTTTAACATGGAAAATCTTCTGGATTTTTCATGTTCCGACTCACCTTTGTAAAAATATAATTCTGGGTGTTTTATAGGACTCTTACACAAACATCTACTTTAGACTGTCAGACTATGCTCTGACTGCCAACCCAATCATAGAGTCAAAACTAGGGCTGTACCGATAAATCAGCCCCGATTTCCTTAACCAGTGATCAGTCGAAACTTGTGTTTGAGATAGATATGCTGCCAACTTAGCATCTTTGCGGCTATATTTAGCAATCTTTCAAAAGAGAAAAAAATATTATATCAGAAAAAAATCAGAATTGACAGGTCATGTTTTAAAGATCTGTGATCGGCCAGAAAACTGCAGTCGGTGCACCACTAGTCAAAACCACTAAGACACTAAGATTAAGAATTCCTTCCTTAAACAATGAATTAACTGCTCATGCTTGGCTTCGTCATGACTCCTCTTTTCTTTCAAGCTTGTTGCTGAATTCCCAGCGTAAATCAGGAAACTCTGAACACCTTTGCTGGCCCTTTAAGGGGCTTCGGAGTGGGGCCTGCTTCATGTCTCGTATTCAGGAACACATTGGAACAGTCCAGGTGGTTTACATCAAACTTTGCAAAAATGTCATGCATGTCAAATCAATTCTGGGTTGCTTCAGCTTTAAATGTAAGCAATATCAAGGCTTTGAAAGGTACAGTAGAGGTAAAGATTATCAGCTTATCGTTTCCGGTATGTTTTATTAAATCAGCATCCAGAAATAATGCGGAGGGGGTTCTAGACTTGGTTAAAACCAGACCCAGAAAAAGTGGATGATCTCCCTCATGGGCTCCTATGAATCAGAGCGGTCAGACCATGAAATTACTACAGGATGATGGCGTCCAAAACTTCACCGCATTTCTTCTGTCAAGAAATAAAAATGGAAAAGAGAAGCATAATGCAAATACAAACTCCTCACAGTTTTCTTCCATCACACAAGAAAAAAAAAAATCTACCCACTGTGCACACTTCTCTATGGAGAACTGACTGCATTCACATTCAGGCACACTTAGAGCATAACAAATCCTGCCAAAACATATCAATTTAAGTCTGGCATTTGACTAGACTTTGATGTTCTTTTCTGTCAGCTGTTTTGGCCTTGGCGGTCTCCAATGGATGACATTTTATGTTTTATTAAAGGGGCAGTATTATGTAAAATAGACATCTCTGAGTTTTACATCGTGTCATAAAGCCATTCCTTGAGTGTTGCCTTGATTTTTTCATGCATGTTTGAGAAATTTTTTAATTTTCTTGCAACCACTCAGCTGTGCAAGACACCTGTTTGGACCTATCACCGCCTTCAAGGCGCAGCTCCTCCCCAGAGCTGCAGTTTCCAAGCTTCTGCCTCACAGAGCGACTCCCTGTTGCTGCTCCTTCAGACTAGTCAGCAGCAATTAACAAAAACCTGCTGGGCTCTTTACCAGAGTTTCATTGAGCTACTTCTTAATAAAACCCTGGTAAAAATGTTGTTAAAGGGTTAATAGAGAAGCCATGTTGTGATGACTTACTGAAGGCAGAGTTTCAGAAAGAGTGGGAGTTTTTAAAGAGACAGAGAACCAATTTCAAGACGTTAAATTACAAAGTTGAATTTCTTTTAAGTCATATTTGATATATACAACATTTTTATAGCAACTGATATTAACATAGTGACTTAATTGTTCTATAAAATGGTATGTTGTGCCTGAAAACACATACTGCCCCTTTAAGTCATGAACCTGACAGAGGCATGTGAGGCCTGCAGTGTTTCAGCTGTTGTCCAGGTTCTTTTGTGACCTCCTGGATGGGACATCAATGTGCTTTAGGAATAACTTTGGTGGAGCTGCCTTTCCTGAGAAGGTTCACCGCTGTCTCATGGTTTCTCCATTTGTGGATAATACTTTTCACTGTGGTTTTCTGGACTCCCAAAGCCATCAAAAATGATTTTCTAGTCCTTTCCAGATTGATGTTTATGATTTTATTTCTCATGTTTTTCAATTTCTTTAGATCAGTGCATGATGTGTGCCTTGTTAAGTTTTTCACCTACTTCATGTTGTCAGACAGGTTCTGTTTAAGTGATTTATTTATTCTACAGTTCTAGCTGTAAACAGGCCTGTGTGTGATTTGAACTCATCCACCCAAAAATTGTCACTGAGCGCCATTAATTCACGATTTAACCAGGAGGCCAGTTATACTTAGACACAGGCAAACTTGGTTTGGACAGGGTTTTTTTCCCCACAATACCGTTTTTTTTTGTTTGTTTGTTTGTTTGTTTGTTTGTTTGTTTTGCATTTATTCAGGTTATTGCTGCCTGATATTGAAATCAGATTGATGATCTAAAACATATGTGTAACAAAGACGCCAAAAAAAAAAGAAAGAAATCTGCAAGGGAGCAAATACTTTCTCTCAGCTCTGTAGGACATACTTCCTGCTGATTATTCTTAAAAGCTCCAAAAAGTTATAAGCAACTGACAAAGAAACAAGTCTCTTTCCTAATAAATCTAAGGGCTTAGTCTTGTAAGATTGAATGCAGACTTTGAAGGGAACTCTGCATGATTCCAGCACCAGGACTGTCAGTCCTGAATAATCCATCACCAATATGGAACATCAGTTATCCGAAGGAGTCGATAAGAGCCAGACAGGGTGGGCTTTAGATGCGTGATGAAGATAAAGCTCATTCTGAACAGCTACAACACAAGGTTTTCTGTGTATTAACAGCCTTTATCACTAATTTGGAAATGAATTTGCGTTGCACACAAAGAGAAAAGAGAGAGAGCACTCACAGCGTCTGAGGTGAAGGAAGGTTGAAAATCTGAACGCCCGTCGCAAATGGAAAAACATCTGAGAAGAATGGATGGATGGATTTTAGATCCTGATTGCTACACTTCATAGTTTGCATCATTTTGTGATTTTTTTCTTTGATTAAACCAGGATATGCTGCTCTCTTGGTTTCCATCTCCATCCTGTGTGTCTCTGGAAGTCGGGTGAAGTGCTTGAACTGCAGGTCCGGATAGTTTCCATCCCAGAATCCTACAGGCCTTGTGCAGACCACTTATATGTGATTGTACAACTCCTCTTCAGTCTTAGTTCAGTTTTATCCATGCTAAGTTTTCTTTTCATCTGTCTTTTTTTATATGTCGTCATGGTTACCTGTTAGCTTCAATAGGTCCAATCAGTCTCATATATTGCCACTTTCTTTCTGCTGCAAAATAATCCATCCACACTCTGGAGAAAGTTTGCAGCCACATGGCAGTGTTCCAAGTGGAGAACTTGGTTTTCTTCTCCTGTAGCATTTATGGTCAAAATTATGGATTTTCTCCATTTCACTATCTTTGTCTTCTTCAAATGTTGTTGTGGCAACAGTTTATGATATGTTGCTTTCCAGCTCCTCTGCCCACCAGTCCAAAACATTCTTCGTCGTCCTCATATTCAGCTGGCTTCAATTGGAAACTTAGAATGTTATCTAAAGTAATGTAGCCGCTATCGTCGCACTTTTTCACTTAATCCTGTTCTGGAGCTTTCAGTAACTGGAGTTGGACCAGAGTCAGCGTGGGAAAAAGAAGTAATGCCATAGCGACATACTGCAACATCCACAACCCATTGTTTCTGGTGTTGAAATCCAAACAGGAAGTATCTGCTTAAACAGCAAAGCTTTACAAAGCAAACCAACAACAACAGATGTGTGAGCAGCCAATCAAAGACTGTATGCTAATCAGTGTTTATCCTCCCAGACACAGCAATGTGCTGTGGGCTGAAATTACTCAAAAAACAAGCTGAATTTAAACACAAAGCTTAGTATTTTAGTGTTTTCTTTACATCTTTAACTAGCATATTTTAAAATAAAACAAAATTCTCTATTTTCTCAGAAATTGATGATTTCTACTTTTGCTAAGTTTGTGCTCTACCAACTTGTTCCCACTTTTGCTGTAGTGCGTCACATAAACTGTAAGGTTTTTTTCATCATTTGCCAATTTACAGAGACATTTGTTTTAACAGAACTGAAATACACTTCTTTTCCAGGTTTGGATTGGTTGGTGTAATTTGACAAATACTCCTCGATAGCGAAAAATGGAATTCTAATCCAGTTTTGACACAGATTCCCCAATGACCCTTTGGAGTACAGTACTTGCCTAAAGTCCTTTGGACTTATCTTTCTTTTTCTGCTCATGGAAGCATAGAGGCATCCATCTTTTGCCTGTACCTCATATCCTTGCATGGTCACATCAGGCTGGTGCCTATCTCCAGCAGTGATTGGGGAAGAAGCAAGGTGCACTCTGGACAGGTTGTCAGTGGATCCCAGGGCCCTCAGAAACATTTCCAAGTAAAAGTGCAATACATCACTTTACCACAAACTGTCAGAGAAAGACTTCCAACTCTGAGCCCCCCGGGGCAGCCCAATCACTCATTCAACCTCGGTGTGGTTTAAGAAAGCAATCCCTTCTTTCCTGTCGAATGCTTGTGGCTGATTTCTCTGTCTCTTGGTGCCAACTTGCAAAAGACGAGTGGCAGGTTTTACAAGCAAGTGTGTTTGTAAGGTTGTACAACATAGCTTTTGCAACATTGACATTTTTTTTAAAGCCTGACTCTGTTTTGAGAATACAGTGCTCTTGCCCCAGGGTGAAGCTGTGTCTGTGTTTCAGTTCACAAGTTTCAGTAACAACACTCCACCTGACATTTGACGCTAAGCTAAAACAGACAGCATTTCTGGATCATATGCTCTGGAAATTCTCATCCACCAAGACTTCCCGCTGTTTTGAAGGACCTGAACTTTACCGCTGAGCAGTGCATATCAAACACTGACGCCTTTCACTTGGTCCAGGCCGGTGAGAGAACACCAGGCCGCAGACAGAGAAGTTGGTCTAGACTGTGATTTCTAGATCTTTAATCCCTATAAGACAATGATACCAGACATGTGAAGTCAGCGAACAAGTTAGAAACCAATAAAGTGACTGATGTCTATCAGTTCAGAAAACATTACAAAAGACTTTCTAAAGCTTTGAGAGGCCATAGATGAAGCATGGAACAATGATTAACCTGTCCAGAATAGAATGTCTTTATGATTCCCAAGACTCTTGTTACATCTGGCGTAAAGTTAACTCAGTGTTTTTAGAAAAGGAATCATCCAACAGACGATCATGGAGGGCGGTGATGGTGTAATGGTCTGGAAATGCTTTGTTTCTCCAGGACCTGGATAACTTGTCATGACTGATGGAACCATCATTTTGCCTTGTGCAGAAGGAGAATGTCTGGATATGGCTGACCTTAACACCAAGCAGATTTGGTTCTTTTTAACATGACAATGATCAAAAGCACATCATCACTATATGGCTCAAAACTCTCTGGCTCAAGGATATTTTTCAGTCATTAAAGTCTCTATTACAACCACTAGATACAATCTGTAAGTGAACTAGTTGACTGGGAGAAAAGACCTTTCCTGTTCTAGCATCACAAACAAAAGACTGCATAGTTTGCCTAAGTCTTACTCTACTGCGACCAATGATTGCTTGAGGTGGGTCACTGGGCGTGTTCATAGAATATGAACACGCCCAGTGGCCTTATGGCCTTAACACTCATGAATAAACCCTACAGTTTAAACCCTTGTTTTAATTTAAGAGCGCAGTCAGACTTTAAGTTTTAAGTGTATCCTTTTGAACAGCATCTTTTTGAACACATTTATAAAAATTCGCCTTAGTTCTTGCCTGACACCAAGCCTACATGGAAGAAAACATCTTCATTTGTTATAGTAGAAAATTGCTGGCAAAATTGCTAACAATCACTTAGTTTTATCCAAGCAAGTCTACCACTAATAAATCTTTTTCCCGTCATGCTTTTCAATTTGTGTGATTTTTAACACATGGAGAGAAAATAGGCCACAGGTCTGGAGATAATCAGCTTGTTCTCCCCAGTGTCTCCTCTTTCTGCAAAGACCAAAACATTTTAATCAGTCAATTTATTTTAGTCTCCTTTTTTGTGCAGGCTTTAAAAGCCCACAGTGAATTTATGAGAAAGGCCACAACCTTTGGTTGGGGGATGCAAACTGTAGGTAACCATAGCAGGTAACCATAGAAACAGATTTAAGCACCTGAGATGAATTCTGCATGAACTGCAAGTCGTGACAAACTTTATCAGTGCTCTGTGCCACACTGCACATAATAAACTGGGCCAGAGCAAATACACTTTGGTTTTTCAGATATTGCAGTGATTTTCGGTAGGCAACACTTTACAGCTTTGCTACAAATGAACATGTAATGTATGTTTCATCGTCTTATTGTTTCTCTGAAAGACGCCACAGTGAAATGTTACAGCTGACGGTATAGGTGGGCTCATGTGAAACACATGGTTACATGTAACACTTGACGGATGTTAAAACATCTGTGTTTCCTATGTAATCATTTCCAAAGTATTCTGAATAGAAGAATGGATCATCGTCAAGCTATATGTTTATCCACTGACTTCCATCTGTGTTATGCTAGCGCACATTCAGCAAATCAACATCAACACTTGCAAATGGAAAAAAAAAGCAATTACTCCATAAAACAGGTTGTGTGCATTAAAATGAAATGACAAGTACTGAACATGATTTGCATACTTTCAGAAACTACGAATTGTATTCTTAAACAATTTAGCCCAGCGTATTTTGGGTTTTACAAAAACTTATAAACTGCCTGATTCATTCTAGCAGTTTTATTTTTGGTCTCTAAACCCAATTGAGATTTTCTTTTCCAGTTGTTACTTTCAGATTCTTGTTAACAATGTTATTCATCTTTTCCTCTATTATGGAGTCTGTCATTGCCATAACAGCCCCACACCATGATGTTTTCACTTCCAAAGCTCCTGTTGGAACTCACACACAATCTTCATGAGTGTGTGTGAGTTCAAATTTAACCCCATGTTCTGCAGCAAACTTTAAATAAATTTCAACATGCTTTTCTTCGACAGTGGAGTCCTGTGTAATGACTGCATAGAAGCCACTGCAGTTGAGTGAACTGATAATTGTCTTCAGTGAAAAAATGTACATGCTAATTCCAATTCTTTCTGAAGCTCTCTGTAAGTGGCCCTCTTGCAAGCCTTCTGATTTTGTGAAGTGCTAGTGTATTCTGTTTTGATTTCTGTGTCATAAATCTGTAGAGAAGCACCTTTGTGGTGCCCCAGTAACATTCCAAAGACTATAAAAATGTCTATTATCAGTGCTATGCAGCAATGAAATTGCAAAGTTCTTGATAGATAGTCATTGCTTTTTGCCATGCCTCTTGTGTAATGCCTTGGACATCAATCAGCACTAAAACTGGCTCATGATATTTTTGCACTGATAGCAGTTAGAATTGGTCTTAAAATTTTGACAGATCTTAGCTTTTCTGGCTAAGAAAAGCTAATGTCAAAAAACACAATTTTGCAACTGCAGTGTTTCCATTAACCTGTCATTCACAGGTTGTCATTCACAATGACAGGGGTGTCAAACTCCAGTCCTCAAGGGCCGCTGTCCTGCAGTGTTTAGATGTGCCACAGGTAAAAAACAGTGGAATGAAATGGCTTAATTACCTCCTCCCTGTTGTTTCATCCACTCCACAGTATTCACACTTACCACTGCAATGTTTTTTCTAAAATAAAAATTGTACTATTTAGCCCAGTGTGCTCAAATCTAATAAGAGAAATAATTATCTTCTCTCCTCACCCCCCTGTACTTCTCATTTCTCCAGTCTTCTTTTAGATTTTATAAAAGCCAATGTCCTTTTCTTTCTTTCTTTCTTTCTTTCTTTCTTTCTTTCTTTCTTTCTTTCTTTCTTTCTTTCTTTCTTTCTTTCTCCCATTGTCTCAGGAAACCTTTGCAGGTGTTTTAAGTTAAGTATCTGATTAGGATTATGAGCTGTTAATGACATTTTCGTAGTATTCAAAATTTCAGAGATGCTGAAATTTGGGTTTCTGTTGTCTGAAAACCCACAATCGTCAAATATTACAAGAAATAGAGGCTTAGAATATGTCACTTTATGCGTTATGATTCTTTACGACATACGAGTTTCACTTTTTGAGATAACTGCAAAGAAATGCTGCATATTTACGCTGCATTCATATTTTAGATGTAGTAGTACCTAAATAACGAATTGGTTAAATGAAACCCAAAATTCACCTCTGTTTTTACCTCCGTTTTACAAGCTGCCTCCGAAATATAATGTTAATAGGATGTTCGTGTTAAACATGGAGAGCAGCACCCACAGCATCACCTCCCGCCGCGTCTCGAGACGGTGACGCGGGGGCGGCGCGCTCCGCTCCGCCTTTTCGTCGCTCGCGCTCGGCCTAAGTAGAAGCTTAAGACCTCGTCAGAGTCGCACACAGAGCCGAGCCTTCAAAACCGAAGATAAGGGAGAGCAACAAAGTAAGCGAACCGACGTTTCCATTTTCACCCTTCACTTTTTTCAACAGCCGCTGACACACATTTTCTGAGTGTGAGGGTGATTTTTCTATCTTCAACAGGTTCCAGCACCATGAGAAGGACCGCCGGCAGACACTTGTTGTGCTTGCTGCTGCTTTTCTTTCCGCTCTCGTGGGCAGAGGACACGAAAAAAGACGCGAGGAAGACCGAGAATGTTACAGGTATGGACGTTTAGCAAACACATTGCAGCTGGCTTTGTTTTCTGCTGTTTATTATTCATAATAATTGTGTGCCTGTGGGATACATGGTGTGCGGAAATTATGGATAGATCCTACATAAAGCTTAGTATTTCTTTAGTGCGTCTTACAATATATGCTTCCATCTCACATCTGGCAAACTTAGAAAAGTCTGAGAAATTAGCTCATTTCTCTCTTTATGTGGCTTAGATTTAAGTGTCTACAACTGCTTAATGACGAGCATTTTAAAGCTCACCTGTTTATGCATGCGGTATTTTGGGTTTTATCAATCAAACTGTAGATGTACTTCATTAACACTTTTTGAAAATGTTATTTTACTTTTAGCTAAATAATGCATCTGATAGAGCAATATTCGTTTATTAATCAAATATCAAGACATTTTTATTGGTTCAAAAAGACTTTGTTAAGAAAATTGAAACAAAAAGTTTGCAGGAAATTAAAAGACATGTTCACTTTAATGTCTATAGTTAAATCAGACCAAACTTGTCTTGTTTCAGGTCAATCAGAATTACTGAAAACTATTTCTATTTGCTGCAGTAATGAGAGAAACATGTCAGGTTTAAGTCTTTAAAATCAAAAGTTTATATACATTATTCTTTGGTTGCACTGCCTTTGAACTCTATGACTTTGGTCATAAAAACCATGGTTCCTGACACTCAAGAAATTATTCTGAAGACTCCTCTTGTTTATTTTCATTTACTTAAAAAACACATCACACCCACATAATGTAACTTTTTATTTTTGGACTTAAATGTATGTTGTGAAATATATCTATCTATCTATCTATCTATCTATCTATCTATCTATCTATCTATCTATCTATCTATCTATCTATCTATCTCTCTCTCTCTCTC
>NW_006800006.1:224453-293087 GCF_000485575.1 Poecilia formosa | reverse complement strand
AATAAATAAAATTTTTTGTTTTGGAGCAAAACTAACTATTTAAAACTTGATAATTTCAACCACTTAGATAAAAAAAAATTCTGTTTATTTTTTTCTATTTATTCACTCTGTACATAATACAGATAATTTATGGTCTAATTTTTGTCCTAATAAAAATAAGACATTTATGAATGTTTAAGAAGGTATTGTTGTTTTTTTTGCTATAAAAGTGAGTAAAACAGAATAATGTTTTTCATAGCAAACTGCTAAACTTACACTGTCAGTAAATAAAATTGTGAATAATAACTTATTCAGCACTAAATACAGCACTCTAAGCATTTGCTTCAGTCATCGTCCCAGAAATGTTCCTTAAAAACTGAATTTTGTTTTGAACTTTTGTTTTGTCCAAATTTAGCCTCGACTAACAAAGATATTAACTCAGTCTGAAAAGTGTGGGTGTTAAATCATCCACTTCACCCACGCACGCGATGCTATTAACAAAGCTTTTTCATAACTTTATCTGATCACAGCTCTCACTGTGTTATTAATGTTCTACATTCTAGACCAATACCACGCAGACTCACTGAGACTGAATTTCATGCAGGTGAAGCCTATTTACTAATTCAGTGACTTTGGAAGGAAGTTAAGGGTATCAGAGTTAAGATAGTTGAATGTCAATGCACAACACGCTGCACAGTTTCACATGCTAATGAATTCTGAAATCCACATATTTCCTTCCATTTCATTATTATGCACTGCTTTGTGTTTGCCTGCCCAATAAAATCCCAACTGGATATTCTGATTTTTGCAGTCCTAACATGACAATGTGAGAAAGCTCAAGGAATTTAAATACTTTCGATGTTGAAGGTCCCTTCAGTTATGATCAAAACATTGTGAGGGTGACTACATTGATTTGCGCCTAAGCAGCACAGTGTGTCTGCTCATATTTAAACGATACTACACCATTAGTCTGTGGATACCGGTCCAACCTTTCATGCTCAAAGTATAATTAAATTAAGCCTTGACAACTCTCTTTAGGAGATAATAACCAAAACATCTGCTAACGTATTTTCCTCTGGAGATCAAAGGAGCATATTCTTCAACAGAGGGGGTAAAGAAGTCCTGCCTAATGACGGAGTAGTTGTTCTCCCTAGAGGACTCCACTTGCACCGATTTTCACATCTTCAACTCATTAATGGTGACTGTTTTTTGGCTGTCTTGGAGATAAATGTTCATCTACTTTAACTATAAATTCCATCGCTCAAAGCAGATGTAACATGCCAAGTTCTCTGTTGCTTTTAACCACCAATTATCTGGCAATTCTCTGACCCCTCGATGCCCTGCTAGTTGGTGATTGGCCAGTTTAAATGAAACCCTGTTCTTCCCAATGATTAGGTACAACTTGGGCTGGGGGGATGTTTTTGTTCTCTGTCATTATTCTCCTTCTGTTATGAAAGGCTAATATCACGGGCGTAACAGTAAATAAAAAAATATTTTTTAAAAATTACAGTTCGGTATGCATCTGTCATGGTTGGTTTCAAGTCGGACACGAATGTAGGGAGAACTGGAGGTGAAGTGGAGGTCTATAATTATGAAGCCATAAAAGAAAACCCTTCTCTGTCATGATCGTGTTTCTGTGTATTTATTTTTAGGGTTTTCTGTGTTCAGTTTCTGTCCTGTGAGTCTGTCTCTGCGTCTTCCCCGTTGATTGTTCCCAGGTGTGTCTCGTTCCCTTGATTACCTCATGTGTATTTATGTCCACCTGTTGTCTGTCTCTTGTCTATTGTCAAGCGTATGCTGTCTGCGTCTGTCTGTCCGTCATCCCAGTATTACTGGTTAAGTCCTGTGTCGGCGTCGGCTCCAGTTCTTCAGTCTTCGTTTTCAGTGCTACCGGCAATTAGCTGTGTGCTTGTCTGTCTGCCGTGCCGCCTGTTCCTGGACTGTTTATGAGCAATTTCATCATTAAATCACCTTCGTCTTCATCTTACCTGGGTCTCAGCGTCCAATCCTCTCCACCAAAAAACCACACCTCCTGACATTCTCCAGCAAAGGATATCAAGAACCAAAGAGTTTCTACTGAGGCTGAGGTGGAAATGACAAACAAAACAGAAGAATAAACTAGGAAACTGAGCACAAAGGGATAAACCTTTTAGAAAGGTAACACTATCCTAACAACAAAGAACACTGGGAAATATTCAGAATAGGGTAAAAACTACTGGACATAAATAAACTACAATATAAATGAGCAGATAGACTTTGGAAAACCAAAGCCCAAAGTTCCCGGGATCATGACAGTGTCCTGGTTTTAAAGTTGAGTTTTGGCACGGTTAAATCAAGAACAATGTATGTTAGAGTACTTTGTTTACTGCTATCCAGACATTAAAAAAAGGACAAAATACATTTTTCAGTTTCTGAAATTAAAAGAATTTTATTTATGTTCTTAGACTTATAAAAGTGGAAAGTTTAGAACTGACTTGAGATCTGGTTGGATTTTTTTGTGTGAATAAAGCAGTAAAAGCTGGATTAACTATAAAACAATAAAACCATATTATTACAGCATCGCTGTCGGGAAAATCTCTTCTCGTCAACGTAGATTCCTCTGGATGTACGGAGTTTGGGCTGATTAGATGTCAGCTAAAGTCTCTCCAGTATCTGATTTTTTACATTCAGTTTTAGCTGTTTTAGGGAATTATTAAGTTCAGAGTAGAGTGAGCTATTGAATGTAGTTTTATTGATGATTTAAAAACAAATAAATAAATAAAACAAGCGATTTTTTTGGTCAACCTTTTTTTCTCCACCATAACTCCATGAGACACTAATATTCCCAGCTAGCTTAGCTAAGTGATAATTCATCTGTTATGCTTTGGAGTCACTTTTGAATGTGCTACACAAAGTTGCATTGCACACCTTTTCCTGCACATAAACACTCTGCATGTTCTGGTATGACATAATTCTTTATTCGTTTGGTACATGTGCTTACGGAAGCGACAGAGCGGTACTTGATGTTTAGGGTCTGAATATGTGTACCGTTACACTCCTTATTAATATCCTGATTATAAGTGATTTAATTTTAAAGCTGGATGACCTCGCCCACAGTTAGATGCCAGGAAGCCTTTTAACTGCTTATTCTAACCATGGAGGTCTTACATGCACATTTGACTGGAAGACAACTAGGAATACACCGATCCACTTTTTTCACTTTCAATACCAATACCCATATCTCGGTGCCAAACTGACTTAAAGCATTTCTGTTTTTTGAAGATAAATGTGCTGAATTACAAATTTATGTGATAACTCTGTATCAGTATTAAAAACACCAATAGTTTCACAAACCTGGTCAAACATGTAAAAACAGTGAAATTAGGAGTAGAACAGCCAAAGTACAATAAATAATAAGGAAACTGACAAAAATAATAGGCTGACTACTATGGTCAAACATGCAAAAATAAACTACATCAAACCTTCTTTCAAATGGTTCAGAAAATGCACCAGATATAGATGTTTTTTTTCCAATATGGAGACCGATACAGATGTTATTATTGGATCAGTGCATCTCTAAAGACAACCACCTGCAACAGATCCACAGGAACTCCATTCTAGTGTTTTTTTTTCTACCATTGAAATAATGTTTAAAAGTAAAGAAAAAATGTTTCTTGTCAATGAACTATTTTTCATCTGTTATCTCTCTTCCTAGTGTGGGGACAAACTAAAACAAGACGACTATTTGCGAGGCATAAGATTTCTCCAGCAGAGCAGACTCACATTGTAAGTTTTTAATCTTTTTTTATTGAAGCAATTTTCTTGGGGCATATAGTATGCTGAGAGTATCTATTGTTAACATAGTACAGTCAATACTGTATGCCTTCTTGTAAGCTAACGATAGTTTTGCTTTCTCTCACTGAACAAGAAATAAAGTTCCCTTATTGATCAACCCCTATCAATTACCTTTTTCCCTGTAAATCCTTCCACTAATCCTGTCACGGTAAAAAATTATGTTGGACGATAAATCATCCCCCTAATTATTACGATAGTTGATAATATTATAATATATCGTCACATTTCTAAAATAATGGCATAAGTTATATTTTCTCTTTTCAAAAACGTTACAAAATAATCACTATTGCCAAAAAAAGATTTTTTTCAAAAGTGATCAATTTTATGAAGGTGATAATATTGAGAATGGTGTAATAATGCCAGTTCGCCCTCTAGAACATCAATAAACTTTAATTTTTCCGAAGAACACTTCACCCTTGAACTGGAAGACAGTTCCAAAATAAAACACAGCCAAAAAAGAAAAACCTCTTACAACTGGAAACATAACTACAAGGATTATCTCTGTAAACAAAACTGCCCTTCAAAAACATTAATAATCAAAATGGAGATTATTGAGCTCATTTTAACTGATGACGTGATTGATTAATTTCTTATTGCGACATGCTTACCCTTCACACACCCGTCCCAACATACAGCTGAGTCAACCACCAGACTTTCTCCCTGGTCTATTATTTTTGCACAGATCTGAGGTCCTGTCTCTATTCCAACGTGCCATGTTGTCACTTCCGTTTCAGAGACACAAGTCCCACATCCTGACCCCGGCGCGGCGCTGCGGCCGCCTGATGGAGAACTGCTCCTCGCACTTGCCTTGCTGCGACCCGTGCGCCTCCTGCCGCTGCCGGCTCTTCAACACCATCTGTCACTGCTGGAGGATGAATCCGCTCTGCCTGAAGAGGACCTAGTGGCGACCCGCCGGTACGCCTCAGCACACACTTGGGGAATTTTCTCTAATTCTGCTTCAATGTGACCTGAAATATCATCCAATGGCAGAGCGCAGTAGCTGTGAATAAGATAGTGAAAATAAGGGAATGCTTCTAAGGAGATATAGCATAAAAGAAAAGCTAAGTTGTCATCACACACAGCATTAATAGGCAGATAAAGACGCAACACATGAGCCTGCTATATCTCGCTAAAAGTGTACAACGTTGCCTGTTTAAACACTGATTCTTGCCATTTCTCTGTAAAAATCAGAATAGAATAAGTTTATGAAACGATTCTGCCTCATTACACAACAATAAAGCCGTCTGTTAGCTTACATCAGTGTCTGTCGCCTTACAGGGACAAGACACTTTAATGCATCACTGCTGCACTAAGATCACCTTAAAAGCAGGGATGGTGTTCCTATCAGAGGGTGTAGCCAATGGAAAGCTTGACTTGTGTCATTTTTCATGTTTCTAGACAATAACATGTTAACTGTGACTGATTTTTAGGCATTGCTGCTTTTGAATATTTGCATATTCTCTACTGTCACTCGTGGAGATCCCGATATTTACTGTACGACTTCAGTATCTTTTCTTTGAGATTCACAGCAGATGTGGTGTGGAAAAACAAATTTTATGTACATTATTATTCCTTTATTGCTTGCACTTGATTATTTGTGTGTGGTTTTATGAGTTCAAATGACTTTATATTTTTGCTATCTAATAAATATGCAGTAAACTGATGATGTTATGGGGTTTGTTTTGAGCTGAAATGTAAAAAAAAATTAACTAAAAAACACCTAAAAGAAAAAAACCCCACAATTTACACTGTTGGGAAAATAAGCTTTCAGATTTCCTTTTTTTTTGTCACACTCAAATGTTTCAGATTATCCAATATATTTTTATGTCAAAGATAACATTGCAATATACCACAGGTAGTATTCTAGCAGGCAGGGTCGACCGTTTTTCCATAACATAACAGGCTAAAGTTTTCATTATATGCTGAAATTAAACAATTTTAACATCATTTAATGTCAACCGTATTAAATACTGACAAAAAACATGGAAATTATTGTTTTCTCACATTAAACTTAGACATATTATTAAAATATAACAAAACAGGAACTTTAATAGTACAATAAAACACAAAAAGCATAAAACTTTATTGATTTTTTTAGCACCTCCTTACCTTCGTAGCACATCAGTAGTTTTTGGTTGAGAAGTTGCTTTACCATGCAGCTTAGCTGAATGAGTTCTGATAATGTGAAATGTAAGGAGTAAGCCTGTCACTAATACATCTTGTTTGACAATAACTTGTCCCAGAAGTTACTGCGATAAACTATAATATTGTTTGAGACCATTTTCAAGTAATACAATGATAATGGCATAATAATGCAAGAGCACATTCTCAAAGATCAATAAACTTTTAATTCTAATTAACATTTAATACTTTTTGTTAGAGATGATCTAATTTGAATTTAAGAAACCATTCATCAACAATTAATCATAAGTCAATTAATTGTTAAAACAGTCATAAACCAAAAAACAAACTAACTCCAGAACATGTAAAGCTCTGGAGGCCTCAACAAAACCCAACAGACGCCTGTCTTACATTTGGCAAATAGCACCTCCATGATCTCCAAACCTTTCAAAATATGTGCATCCCATAAAACAGGCTCTGTATGTAAATAGTATCATAGCCTTAAAACATGTTAACTTTGTGTTTTTCATTGCTTTGCTGCTTCACAACCTGCTGCTCTTTAGCAGAAAATCCTGAAGGAGAACATTCAACGATCTGTTTGTGACCTTAAGATAAAGCACATGTGGATTACACAACAAGACCACAACAGGAAGCTCATCAGCAAGTTTATCCTTATTAAAAAAAAGACTCAAGGGTTTGGAGAGAGCTAGTCAAAGTTCAAATTACTTCCAACTGAAATGGTGTAGTGCTAGCTTAAGCATGTCTTTAATGCTCAAAAACCCTCCATTGTGGCTCAATCAAATGTTTTCTGGAAGAATTTAAGAGACTGCTGAGAAAACAGCTTTTTGCATTTAGTCAGGTTACCTTTGTCTGATACTTAGTTTGATTATCTAAAATGAATACAGGATGTTTTAAAGAAGGAAAATACTGACTCTGAATCTGACTGAAAGCAAAGTGAAGGAAGGATGGCTGACTACACCAGTGAGATCATTTAATGGAACACAATCTAGTGTGTTTCCCAAGTTCCTTTCTCACTCACAAACATGAAAAGGTTTGAAGGTCACAGAGAAGCAGTCCAGCTCCCTACACAAGATGTGTTCATGTTTCAGGGCAGAGCATGAGAAGAAAGATTGGCAATAAAGTCTGATTTAAATCTGTCAGCAGGGGAGCCATGAAATGACAGACGCATCGTCCGTCTTCTCCAGCAGGAAACACATTTCCTTTGTGCTGCTGCTGGACTCAGTTGGACTCTCGCTGTGTGGACAAGTATCAGGAAAGTTTAGAAATTTCTTTTATGACGGAGCAACTCCAAAGCTCTCACTGAGGTTAACCTGAACAATTTTACAACGACACGTTTGGGGTTTCTTGGGAGAATTTTTTAGCAACTTTTAGGATGAGATCTTCAATGATCAAATGTTAGAAAGAACAAATGTTTTTTCTTTCATTTTCAAATTGTGTAGTAAAAGACAATAACATTTGTTCCACTGATTCACTTTTTTTGTTTGTTATTTTTAAGGCCATTTTCATTTTTGTTGGTGGAAACAGACTAACAAAACAGAAAACATTCATCCTAAAATGTTAGGCAATTGCACACATTTTTACATTAAAGCAAAAACCATAAATTGTTTTTTTTTAGACCTACAGTAATTTGTTCCTTTCTGCTTATGTTCATCTAAATATTGGAAATTGTATTTATTGCAGAGCAGGTGAAACAGAAGACCTCACAGTAAAATAAATTTGCATTTTTGTTTATAAAAAAATTAGGGCTGGGACTTTAACACATTAATTTAGTTAAATAATTACACAAATTTTAAAAGGAACATTTACAGTATATTCAACCGTTTCTGGTGCACCCGATAATCTGACGGACAAGCGATGGGTAATGAAGACGTTTCTCTTGGTCCACTGAGGGTTAATATTTGCTTTAAAAAAATGCAACGGAACGCTGGAAAAAACTACTGTTGTCCTCAAGTTGTGCTAAAAGGAGTTAGGCTATCAGTAAAGCTATTCAAGCCTAAAATATCATCTCAATGCTAAACATTAGCAGCACAGACACTAATGTTAATGCTGGCGTTCACAGCCCATATTTCTAAAAGGTTTTGTTTTTTAATATGAATGATCAGGGGTTTCTGAAACACTTGAGAACTGAGTAACATCACTTTGCACCAATCTGATGATTGAATAACAGATTAAAACCAAAAAAATATCTTCGTTGTTGAGCTTATATTTATTTCATAATTTAGTAACAAAAATAGTTTTTGATTTGCAAATGCTGCTAATGTTGTCAATATACAGTTAAATTAAAAACTGTTCATTGTTTCTGTACTAACTTCTACAGGCATTCAGTTCCATTTGATTTTATTGCAAATGGTTGAATTTAATCCAACTTGAAATCTATGGATAATAGTTTTCAAGTTTTATATTTATGCAAATATTCAAAACCCTGTGTACTACTATATTACCCTTTCATATAAAATTCCACCCCAAAAAATGCATTAAATTTTGTGGTTGTAATATTAAGCAATGCAAAAGGAACAAAAATAAAGTTAAAAATCTGTCAGTTATGTTGAAACAGCTTTTGGCATCATTACAGTGTGAGTGGAACCACAGACTGAAGCTTCCTGGAGGATCTGATTTGAAGGATAAAGGCTGGTATTCCAACCACAGCCAACTCATTTACACTGGTTTAATATGACATGCTGCAGCATCAGAATTCTATTTCATTTTATTTTTACAATGTATTATATATGCTGTTATTGGCTTTTTGAGGCTCTTGAGTAAGAACTGGTGTCTGCGTTTCAGAAGTAGCAGCAGAAGGCTGCTGACAGGAATCACTTTATTTATCCAGTTTCCTCACCTGGAACTCATTTATCAAAGAGAAGAGCTGAAATGTGTTTTGCAGAAATTCCTTCTGTGGGTGAGAAAACAAGAGCAGCTCCAAAAATAAGACCACATTAAAACTTCTGAATGTGACCCTGTGGGTGTTTTTCTTTTGTTAATGTTATCTTCAACATGAACAAGAAGAGTACATTCACTTCTATTTTTGAAAAGACACAACGTAGTGTAGAATTGTGATGATGAAAGAAAACTATTTGTGGTTCTGAAAGGTTTTTCTTTGACAAATGATTACATGAAAAGTGTGATCTGAACATCACCTGTGTGTAATTTACTCTCAGTGGACGTCCAGCTGTTCTGTGAAGTTACATAACATCATGAAGCCTCATGGAGGAACACAGCTGACATGCCAGGGAGAAACTAGTGAGACTTAGCAGGGTTAGGTTCTCCAACAATGTCCTATTTATTATATTTTTTTTAAAAAAGTGATTGTCAATCAATTCTATTTTAATATGTAATGAAGCCCAAAGTTTCAGCTTGAAATAGAGGAATCTTATGCCCCTCTAAATAAACTTGTTAGGGACAAAAAATTAGGAACTGTCAAATACAACTCGTACATTTGTGAGTTGTAAGCCTTTGTTTCTGCATTCCCAAAAGCATGGTGTGAAAACACACAACCTGCGATCTCTACTTATTGACCTTTATGATGTAAAATGACGAAGTAATCCATAATGATCAGAAGTGGTTGTGTTTATTGCCAAACTATGATCTGAAAGATGCTTCAGGTGTCTGAAATTACCTGGCTTTAGCAAGCTACACCTTGGACCGTACAGAAAACTTCCACCCATCTTTTCTTTTTCAAGTGGCCAAACTTTCTTGTAAAAACACGATTTGCGATCAGTGACTGCAACCATGTAGAATTCGAAGGTGAGTAACTTATTAGATTTAAAGTAAATTTCTGAAATTCATTTTGCATAGACTTAATGCAAGCATGTGATCTATATGCACTAAAACGCAGGGGCGGAAATCCCAAGGGAGTTATGGGGCCCGGAACCCCCAATCTTGGAAAAGTCTAGAATTGCCCAACAAGAAAGTTGTGCCTTTATTTCTCACCATCTTTAACATAGAGCCATTAAAACCACTAAATAAAATCAGAATATTTTTCTATATAAACCCTGGCGCTTTAAGTGTTACGTATGTTATGTTTTGATTCTCCCCTGATATTCCCCTGATATTCGTTTCTATCTACTTGTTGGCTCTCAGCCATCCAGGACATGATAAAACTAAAAAAGGTAGCAGCTTAAGTTATAATTTAAATAGCCCATAACTTGTATTGGGAGCCATTACAATAAATCAATGTTTATGAGTTACTCATTAAAATTTGTTTTTATTTAGAACCTTAAATTTTTGGAAAGGTGAAGCAGAGATTAGCTCAGTGAGTCTGAACAAAACTCATACAGACTTTTAGTTTTACTTCTCAACATTTTGTTTACTGAGAAAAACACATTTGATGTGCATTACTAGTCATTTTTGATCCTTCAGTTTGAAGGTGATTTAAAAACTTTTTAAACCACATTTTACGATACATATCAATGTAACTTTGCCAACCCCTCCCACACCTACCCCCCAAAAAAATTGCTCCTAAAAATGTTTCTGTTTATTGCCCCCCCCCAGTAATGAGATGGGATTTACTCCCTTGCTAAAATGTAGCAAACTTGTCTCATAAGAGAATCTTCAGTCAGAGGCTACTTCAGATGCGCTGCAATATAGACCACAAGAGAGCCTACCTGATCACAGCATCAGCATCTACAACAACACTTGGAAGAACTTTGGACGATATGGCTTAGATTTCATTTTCCTATAAGTAAAGTATTTTTGAACTGAATTGAAGTGAAAGAAGAACTCTTTCATAGCACGGCCCTCTGCTTTGTGACGGTGTGTTGCGAACATGTTTCCCCTTTAATTTATTCACACTTTGCTAAGAGATAAACCCAAAATTAAATAATAATAAATAACCATCTGCTTTCTGCTTTTTGAAAAGGCAGCTGTGGGCGCCGCTCAGCCTCGGATGAACTCCATTCAGGCTGTTATCTGATCGGTTTGCGACTCCCACATATCTCATTTGAGTTATGCATTTAAAAAGTTTCCATCACTGGCTCACTGTAAGTCACAGGATACAGATCATGAATAACTTGGACTCAAATCTCTCTTTAGCAGCATTAACACTCCCTCATCGTTCTGTACATGGCTTTACCAGCATAATGTTACCCATCCAGTCAGCCATTGTCTTCCTCTTATGCGGCATGAGGTCGCCAGGGTAAGAAAAAAAAAAAAAAGCCCAAAAAATATTTTGAAAAATTAAAACAATATATTAACATGTACACTCAATTTTTCTAGTTAAAATAGTGCAAATATGCTTATTTTGTTTCACAGCAAAATAAGCTGTGAAACTTATTGGATGGATGGATGGATGTTTCACAGCAGAGTAGCTGACTGCTCTGGCTTTAAGATGTTCATTGTGTTCAGAGAGACCGCCTGGGGGAACAAACCGTCTCTGTGTTCTGTGCAAATAGCGGCGACTGCCTGGTGAGACAAATTCTGGAAAACATTCAAATGAATGTTCGTAAAATGACGACAATTCCACAATAATATAACATTCTTCAAACATTAACACTTTAACAGACGTAAAAAGGCAACAGGAGCTTCATCACTAAAAAATAAAAACAAACCTTAGCAACATTTACCCGGAGCAGATTTAGCATTATGCTAACCAGAGCAACATAAACCACAGTATCGATTCCTAGCTGATAATCATTACTGATAATCATTACTGATTATCAGCTAGAAAAAAATGGTAGCAGCTGATGAACAGGAAAAGAGCAGAGCAATATGTTTGCTAAAGCTAATAAACATGCTGAGCAACAGAAGCTGTAGCTCACCAGCCATTTGGGAAAATCCTGTGTGTCATTCAAGATGGAGAATTCTGTCTAAGATCCCCTTCAGGTCTCGTCGTCGCCATCATGAACGTCACGACAGCAATCCAAAACTTCTGGCATTTTCAGTAGCAAGCCTGATACTTCCAGCGCCCCAAAGGCATTAAATTCAACAATGGTGATTGGCCAGATATTTTTTATTCTTCCCTAGCAACCACATACAATTTGCCATTTTGCTCCAAAGCTTCCCTGATGAGAAATTGAGTCTGTTGGGGAAAATTCACAGTTGAATGACAGTCAGTTGGTGGAAATGTTGCATAAATAATTAAGATTACCTTTAGCCACACACCATTAAGGAAAATGACATTGATAATTTTTTTTAATATATATAAACTTTAGATTTTTTTTCCCTCTCCACACCCCCTATGGACCAACCGGTACTGAAAATGACTCCGTAGTAATGACATGAAGGCAAACAGCTTGTGCCCATTAGCTGCTCTGTTCCAGACCACAGACTTGTACAGGTGCTGGATGGAGGGAAGGTCAGTCCTGATGACCTTTTCTGTAGAACTACCTGTTGTGTTTTGTGGATGAGCCAAACCACACAGTGATGGACCATCACAGGAGGTTGAACTTCAGGAAGTAGCCGGATTGGTCTTCCTCTGAACAGTGTCTGTGTGTGAGGACCAGGAGAAACAGGACGTGATCCACAAGAGACTGTGTTGAAGGAAAGGAGTGTGTGGGTTTTCTCTGGAAAATCATTATAGCGTAATGAGATGAAATTAAACACAATATACCTCTCTGAACTTCCACTTGGACCTGAATTGTGCCTTTTCTTTTGTGTTGGACAGCTGACTTCTCATGGGGTTTTCAATGTTCTGGAGGCTAAATCTGAACTCTGCTGCAACACTTCTGCTAAAGTTTTGAAATCAGGGAACATTTCTCTATATGAAGTGTAGAATCTTTTCTCAGAGCAGGTATGAATCTTCACCTTTGCTAGTATTAATTTACATATAAACAGTCTGGAATGTCCTGTGACGGATAACTCAGTTTTGAATCTGAATATTTAATGAAATGTCCAAAAGTATGATGTGGTGAAAGGGTCAAAATGTCACTAATGGAAAGAAAAAGATTCTCACAAGAATTTATTTTACAAAACTCTTAGCAACAGGTTTTCTGGGATGATTTAGGACAAACTAACATCAAATTCAGCCAATCTTGCAGCTGCATTTATGAAACACAGATGAGCATTATGAAACTCTTCTAAATCAGAAGATTGACTTTCCTCAGACTTCACAATAATTCAGACATCGCAGTAAATTATTAATTCCCTAATCGCACCTGTTGGCTCAGTGCTTTTATGCATTTCAGTAGAAACTTCAACATGACAAGAAGAACCTGGCCAGTTATCCCACAAGTTAAATGCTAAAGCCACTTTTTTGTTAACCAATTTACCCAAAGCAGAACAATTCCAATGGCTCCAGGCAAAAATGCAAATTGAAGAAGTAAAAAAAAAAGAAAACAAGCAAAAAAAATATTCCACACATTAGCCCGCCTTCAAGTTTTCTTTATGCAACTTATTTACTGCATCACGATGAACTGATTCACAAGACAGGAGGATTTTATTTCAAGTTGTTGAAAATATTCTAGAATCTTTCTTAAAGTACATTAGCAAATATAACAACACATTAAAATATGTTATTTAAATGAATAGAGAGTGAAGACAGTGGTATGTAAATATATTCATTCTGAACAGAAGTTTGCAGAGGTTAACTGCTGATCGTCCTTCAGACCTTCACTGAAACAAAAGAGAAAAAAGAAGAGCTTAATTCATTTTAAATGATTTTGAAAAGCTGAAGTGGACTTCTGGGTTACTTTCATGCTGCTGTTCTTACTACACTGGCCGGGGATCTCCACTGGAATGTAATTCTGCTGGCAGAGGTGAACAAATGCTGCTGCCAACCTGCAGGGCGCTTTGGAGGAGCTCCGCCCACACACAGACAGGAACTGGGCTGGATCCACCTGAACACACACATCCCGGCAGCTAGCTGCTATTCTGGTTCCTAAACACTCAGAATTTAGCTGGCATCAGGTTAGCAGCACTTCTTTTTGTTTTTTACATTTGATCACAAAACTTCAGTTTGTTTTTTTGCAATATACTCACATAAAGCGTGAATTGATAAATGACAATTTAAAAAAAGTTCTTTAAATATAAATGCACACCGCACTTTTTAGATCTTGACACTTTTTAGATCTTGACACTTTTTACTGCAATCACAGCTGCAAGTCTTCTCGACCAGTTTTGCACGTCTGAATGAATATTATTCAAATTGTTATATACAAATTCAAGCTAAAGGTTTCACATTTTTATTTGTAAGCAATCCAACTAAAAATGAAAACTTTTCCAGGGATTTACATTTACTTTAACAGAGCTTCTCATGCAGTCATGCAAAGACTTTTTTTAATCCTAACTAGGCCTGTCACGATAACAAATTTTGCTGAGCGATTAATTGTCTAAAAAATTAGTGCGATAAACGATAATATTGTTTCAAGACCTTTTGACACTGATTTAATGGAAATGACGTAATAATGCATGCTATTTCCTGCCATAGATAGATACATTTTATGGTAACACTTTATTTGAAGGGGGGTGAATAAGACTGTCATGACACTTTCATAAACATGACATAACACCTGTCATGAACATCAATAAACCTTCATGAATATTTATAACTGTTGTCATAAAGTGTCATTCGGTAAATTATGACACTTTTAATACAAAGTTGACATTATTCAAAATGTCTTTGTTATGACAACTTGACATTAACCAATAAATCATTACTGTTTAAACTTTACCTGTAATAACATAAAGTTACCTAATTTTTAAGGTGCAATCAGTAATACTTTTAGAACAAATTTATATCAGTAATTATTATTATTTTTTTTATTTTATTAATTATCGGACCAGACTCCGACACCGATCATACAGGGACCTGATAGCCCGTATTAAAGGGCCCGGTACCTCATACTCCCAGAGAACCCCCCACAAAGCCCCCTTAGGGACACGTTTGAAAGCCTTCTCCAAGTCCACAAAACACATGTAGACTGGTTGGGCGAACTCCCATGCAACCTCCAGGACCCTGCTGAGGGTGTAGAGCTGGTCCAGTGCTCCACGACCAAGACGAAAACCACACTGCTCTTCCTGAATCCGAGGTTCGACTATCCGACGGACCCTCCTCTCCAGGACCCCTGAATAGAGCTTACCAGGGAGGCTTAAGAGTGTGACCCCTCTGTAATTGGAGTACACCCTCCGGTCCCCCTTTTTGAACAGTGGGACCACTAACCCAGTCTGCCAATCCAGAGGAACTGCCCCCGATGCCCATGCGATATTGCAGAGTCACGTGAGCCAACACAACCCTACAACATCCAGAGCCTTAAGAAACTCCGGGCGGATCTCATCCACCCCAGGGGCCCTGCTACCGAGGAGCTTTTTGACCACCTCGGCGACCTTGTCCCTAGAGATTGGAGAGCCCGCCCAGAGTCCCCAGGTTCAGCTTCCTCAACAGAAGGCATGTTGGTGGGATTGAGGAGGTCTTCGAAGTATTCCGCCCACCGGCCCACAACGTCCCGAGTTGAGGTCAGCAGCACACCGTCCCCACTATAAACAGTGTTGGTGCTGCACTGCTTCCCCCTCCTGAGTTGCCGGATGGTGGACCCGAATCACCTCGTGTTNAAGGCTTATTCATGTTCATGACAGGTGTTATGTCATGTTTATGACAGTGTCATGTCAGTCTTATTCAACCCCCTTCAAATAAAGTGTTACCTATTTTATTTTCAAAAGAACACAACACTGGAACTGATAATCTAAATAAACAAAACCAAAAACAAAAATAAAATGGATTCTCAGTCTCCATTAACAAAAAACGTACTTGAATAAAAACTAAACAACATAAAGCCAAAGTGAAAATAAATACGGCATTCAACCAAAAGAGTACAGATTATGAAGTCTGTATACTATAATGCCCTTCAGTAATCACTAGATTTAAATAGAGAAGATGGGCACATCCAACCACTTGATGCAATAGTTCATACTACACTGGGTTTTTTTGCTCCTATTTTCTTAGAACGTTGGCCAATCTAAGATTGTCGCTGGTGATTTCGTAACCGATCATCCTGTAGTGTATGGTGTGTTACGGTAGACCGGGTCTACTCTGAGCTTCTCACCCTATCTCTAAGGGAGAGCCCAGCCACCCTGCAGAGGAAACCCATTTCGGCCGCTTGTATCCATGATCTCGTTCTTTCGGTCATGACCAAAGCTCATGACCATAGATGAGGGTGGGAACGTAGATCGACCGGTAAATCAAGAGCTTCGCTTTTTGACTCAGCTCTCTCTTCACCATGACGGACCGGTACAATGCCCGCTTCACAGCAGATGCTGCCCCAATCCGCCTGTCGATCTCCCGCTCCGTTCTTCCCTCATTCATGAACAATATTCCCAGATACTTAAACTCCTCCACTTGAGGCAAGACGACCCCCCTGACCCGGAGAAGGCACTCTACCCTTTTCCGGCTCAAGACCATGGCCTCAGATTTGGAGGCACTGATCCTCATCTCAGGCACTTCACACTCGGCCGCGAACTGCTCCAGCAAGAGCTGTAGATCACGATCTGATGAAGCCAACAGGACCACATCATCTGCAAAAAGCAGAGATGCGATCCTAAGGCCACCAAAACGGATCTCCTCAACACCTCGGCTGCACCTAGAAATTCTGTCCATGAAAGTAATGAACAGAATCGGTGATAAAGGGCAGCCTTGGGGGAGTCCAACTCTCACCGGAAACGGACCCGACTTACTGCCGGCAATGCGGACCAGACTCCGACACCGGTCATACAGGGACCTGATAGCCCGTATCAAAGGGCCCGGTACCCCATACTCCCAGAGAACCCCCCACAAAGTCCCCTTAGGGACACGTTTGAACGCCTTCTCCAAGTCCACAAAACACATGTAGACTGGTTGGGTGAACTCCCATGCAACCTCCAGGACCCTGCTGAGGGTGTAGAGCTGGTCCAGTGCTCCACGACCAAGACGAAAACCACACTGCTCTTCCTGAATCCGAGGTTCGACTATCCGACGGACCCTCCTCTCCAGGACCCCTGAATAGAGCTTACCAGGGAGGCTTAAGAGTGTGACCCCTCTGTAATTGGAGTACACCCTCATGTCCCCTTTTTTGAACAGGGGGACCACTACCCCAGTCTGCCAATCCAGGGGAACTGCCCCCGATGCCCATGCAATATTGCAGAGTCACGTGAGCTAACACAACCCTACAACATCCAGAGCCTTAAGAAACTCCGGGCGGATCTCATCCACCCCAGGGGCCCTGCCACCGAGGAGCTTTTTGACCACCTCATCCCCAGAGATTGGAGAACCCAACCCAGAGTCCCCAGGTTCAGTTTCCTCAACAGAAGGCATGTTGGTGGGATTGAGGAGGTCTTCGAAGTATTCTGCCCACCGGCCCAAAACGTCCCGAGTTGAGGTCAGCAGCACACCATCCCCACTATAAACAGTGTCGGTGCTGTACTGCACTGACACTATAAACAGTGTCGGTGCTGTACTGCTTCCCCCTCCTGAGACGCCGGATGGTGGACCAGAATCACCTCGAAGC
This sequence comes from Poecilia formosa, assembly GCF_000485575.1. Taxonomy (NCBI): domain Eukaryota; kingdom Metazoa; phylum Chordata; class Actinopteri; order Cyprinodontiformes; family Poeciliidae; genus Poecilia; species Poecilia formosa. The sequence continues at coordinate 275,724 of NW_006800006.1, read as the reverse complement.
CGTGCGGAAGTCTTTCTCCATGGCCTCTCCAAACTCCTCCCACGCCTGAGTTTTTGCCTCAGCGACCACCCAAGCCACATGCCGCTTCGCCCACTGGTACCCATCAGCTGCTTCTGTTTCTCAGAAGCAGCTGATCATCTGGCGGAGTCAAGGGGACTCCGCCAGATGTTCCCAGCAGACCCTCACTACACATTTGGGCCTGCCAGGTCTGACCGGCTTCCTCCCCCACCACCGGAACCAACTCACCACCAGGTAGTGGTCAGTGGACAGCTCCGCACCTCTCTTCACCCGAGTGTCCAACACATACGGCCGCAGATCCGATGAAACGATGACAAAATCGATCATCGGCCTAGGGTGTCCTGGTGCCAAGAGCACATATAGACACCCTTATGCCTGAACATGGTATTTGTGATAGACAATCCGTGACGAGCACAGAAGTCCAACAACAGAACACCACTTGAGTTCAGATCAGGGAGGCCGTTCCTCCCAACCACGCCCCTCCAGGTCTCACTGTCATTGCCCACGTGAGCGTTGAAGTCCCCCAGTAGAACAAGGGAGTCCCCAGGAGGGGCACTCTCCAGTACCCCCTCTAAGGACTCCAAGAAGGGTGGGTAATCTGNGTGAGCGTTGAAGTCCCCCAGTAGAACAAGGGAGTCCCCAGGAGGGGCACTCTCCAGTACCCCCTCTAAGGACTCCAAGAAGGGTGGGTAATCTGAACTGCTGTTCGGCCCGTAAGCACAGACAACAGTCAGAACCCGTCCCCCCACCCGTAGGCGGAGGGAGGCTACCCTCTCGTTCACCGGGGTAAACCCCAACGTGCAGGCGCCGAGATGGGGGGCAACAAGTTTTTAGTTACATTGGGTTTTTAGTTAAATTATAAAAATTCTGCTCCTGTTCGGATCTTATGGTCACGTAAAGAATATCTCAACAAAATCTCACCTGAAAAGGAGAAAAACAGATTTTTTTTGGATAATTTATCTGCTGTTTCTTGCCATGGAATTCAATCCAATTTTAGAAAAATCTACTTGAGATGTTCTGCCAGACAAATCTCCTCACACAGTGCTTTTTTGTTTTTTTTTTTTAAATCAGCTTGAATTTCTTTATCTCCAACAAGCTAAAAAGTAGCTGAGGAATACTAGAAGTATTTTCCTCTTCACTTACCACCCTGAAACAGGAACTGAGAGGCGAATCTGCGGAAGAGAAGAAGGAAGCGCAGCTCGCCAGGCTCACCGCTGCTGTGGAAACTTCTGTGGATTTACTGCACTTTGGCTCCAGCTGCAGATGCAGACAGATGGGACCAGTGAAAGACAAACATGCTCAGATAAGCTCCACTCCACCAAAGCAAACATTTATGACATTTAGACATTTATGGAGGGGAAAAAAAGTTTAAATGGCACTGCTGATCCGACCTCCCAACTGTGGAAAAACTCCTCCAGAGTCTTCGCCTGAGATCCGTCACGCAAAGAGAAATCGTTGCCTGCGTCGTTATCGTTGGTCCCCAGCAGACCAGTGGATGTGCCTGAGTAGGGAAACGAGTCGAAGCAGAAAACGTTCCTTTACGTTTACCGTGGAAATCACATGTTTATGTACGGCTCATAAGTTTATGGACGCCGGTGGAATTTCTGAAGTTTTGGACGTTTTTCAGAGAATGTGACTGATAACGCAAAAACTATTTCCACTCATGCTCAGGGTTTTAATTGAGACATTTTTTGTCAAACAAATGGGCTTACTCTTTGTAAATCACAAAAAAACAAAAATAAATAAAATAAAATAAATCATAAAAATTAATAAGCTAAAAACATTTTGACAAAAACTCTCAAAATCACCCTGATCAAAAGTTTACGTACGCTGGTGATTTTTGCCTTTAATCAAGGTTATTATGATTTTTGTTGGACAATAAATGGCTTCAGCTAACCACAGACCATGAGTGAAAATATTTTTTTGTGTTCTCAGCCATATTTTATGAAAAACTGAATAAAAAAAAAGAAAAATCTGAAATTCCACCAGTGAGCACAATGATACCCTGTCAAAAAAACATCTTACTGTCTGACATTAAATCAGACAAATTTCCATCTTTAAGTCTTATAATTATTTATATCTATTTGCTAAATGTCAGAATAGAGGACATGTTTTTCTGTTTCTTTATGTAGAAGTTTTCATACACTAAGATTACATGTTTTTATTTTTTTATACAATTTATGAAAACCAGGATAATGATGTCATGGATTTATAGGCTTCTGATAGGTTAACTGACAAATCCACCTAAGCGGAGGCTCAGGTGGATTTTAACACCTCAAATACATTCATGTGACATCATGGGAAGAAAATCTAAAGAAATCAGCAAAGAGGTCATGAGGTCATGAAGAAAAACAATAACCTCTTTTAGTCGCCTTCATTTCTGGATTTTGATTTCCTGATGCTCATGAGCATGAGGTCACACCGTCCAGAAAGGAAACCGGTTCTGTGTCCCCAAATTTGACTCTTTGGTCATGAGATTCTCTCCTTGTCCTGGTGTTAAATAATGTCAGTAATAATAACTGATGTAAAGAGAAAATTTAATTTGTTTTAATGTCACACTGTGAGTAAAAACTTGACTTTTTTAAAACAATAAATGTAAAAATCAGGTTTCGGCTCCTACCATGTAACCATCCATCCAGGGTGAAGCTGCACAGCTCCAGCTGCAGGTCACATGACACCGACTGTCCCTTCTGATTGGACACCTGTACATTGTTTGAGCCTTTTTTCACAGTCAGCCCACGGCTACTGAGGGGTCCATGTGGGACGGCGTTCTTACAGTCAGCTTTCACCTGAGACACAGAGAGAGACTGTAACCGTCTGCATCATCATTCACTTACAGTGCCTATAAAAAGATTCACCCCCTTTGGGTGTTTTATACTATTTTTGCTTTTGCAAGTCAATCACCATCAACAAAATTTGGCTTTTTTTTGACAAAACAGAAAAACAATCTTTAATGTCGAAATGAAGAATAGTTTATATAAAACAATTTAAAAAATATTTAGCATAAAATAAGTGACTGCATAAATATTCACCCCATTTTAAAATGAATGACCTAATTTAACAGAGGTCTGGTCAATCAGTGCTAATAGTCTCATAATGACTGAGACTCCGTGAAGTGGATCTGATGAGACCGAAATGGAGCGTTAAGGCCGTCAGACAAGATTTTGTTTGGAACACAAACACACCATCCCTACTGTGGAGCATGGTGGTGGCAGCATCATGCTGTGGGGACGCAAAATGAACTACAGCTTTTATTTTCCAGCAAGTCAACAACCATGGAGTGGCCTAGTCAAATCTATGATTGCATCCAAAGGTGTGTTTTACTAAATACTGACTGATAGGGGGTGAATATTTATACAATCACTTATTTCATGTTGAACTGGCAAGACATTTGAGAAGATGAATACTTTTCACCGGCAGTACACCAACCTGGCCGGTGTGCTGAATGTGGACGCTGCTGTTGTCCATGTGTATCAGCAGGGAGCTCTGAGCGTTGGCGTCTAGCAGCAGCGTGAAGGACGGCTCGGTGCGGACGTCCTGGGCGAGGAGCAGCGGACAGGAAACAGGAAGTTGATACAGAAGCCCGTCAAACGTCACCACAAACTGATCAGCCACCAGCAGCGCTTGGTCTTTAGGAACACAGGGAGAGGAGAGGCAAACACATTACAGGCGACCTGTGATGTTTCATTCAGCAGGTTAAGATAGTTCTATAACAAAACGTGTTCATTACATTTTTTTGCACAAATTCATTCTTAGATAATGAGATTTTAGTCTGCTCAGTTCTGTCTATTTTCATCTCCTTTCAGAATTACATGTTTTAGGGCTCTGTCACTTTAAATCCAAATAAACTGCTGCTGGCCACGCCCCCGAACTCAACGTTTACACACACACTTTAAAATGGCTGCAGTTATACAACCGTACATCTATGAAAAGTAGAAGTGGAGCCTCCTGCACATCCAACAAGAATGCAGGAAGTGGTTTGCTAGATGGACAGTCAACAACAAAACACTTGTCTTTTCCAGTAGCCATTATGGAGCGCATACAGTGGTAAAACAGGCTGACCAAATGTGGAGGAGCTCTGCTGAGGCTGCTAAGTAACGCACTGATTTATGATGTTACATTCTGGAGGTTTTTGAAATGGCTCATTTTCCAGACACCTAAAAACATTACTGCCCAAAATCAGCTGGTGTTTTGGCTCCTGCTCTTTACTTTAAGCCGGTGTATTCCAATTGTTTTATGGTTCTTTGTTTGCTGCTTTCTTCGGGAGAATTATGAAGAATGTAACCACAGAAACCGCTGCACAGTGAAGCAGTGACAGTTGCTTATTTTACATTTTTAATCCAATATTTGTCGCTATTTCTCCAGCGGAAGTGTCTCATTTAGATTTTCAAAACAAGAGCTCATTACTGGAAGCATGCAGTTTATATTGCTGGTAACTTGAGATTTAAATCATAGAATTGTAATCTGATTACCAACCTTGCTTACTTTAGTTAAGAAACAACTGGTGGTAGTTTAAGTTCATTCGTAGAAGTTGATTTATTCTTTTTTGTGTCTATTATTGTTCCTTTTAGTAAAGAACATTTATTTTAGTACAATAAGGTACTGAAGCAGATCAGCCTGACAGTTCCACACACACTCTGGGCGCCGTCAACAGGTGTTCTGGCAGGAACTGCAGTACGAATCAGTGACACCACCCTGAAATTAGTGTTTCCAGTAAGAACAGTGTTCTCTCCCCTTCACTTGGCTATGTTTGAAGAAAAACAAAACAAAACAAAACAAACAAAAAAAAAAAACTAATTTGATAACTGTTATGGATTCCAGCTTTGTAGAAAGCAGGCCCCTGAGCCTGCAGAGATGTGTTTTATTGGATGTGAAGCGTTTCCATCAGCAGATGTGTTTTGTCAACAGAGAAAGGAGTCGGCGTGTGATTTACAGCCGCTCCTCTCTTTCTGACCGGACAGGTTTGCCAACGCTGAACTCCACTGAGCCACGGTCCGAACATTCTGAAAGTCCAAAACACATGTTCCTGTAATGGCTTCAGCGTGAACAAGAACGATACAAGGAACTCAGAAATCTGTTTTGTCAGATAAAAACTTTGATGCGCAAACAAAGCGGAGAAACCGGAAATGCTTGCCTTTTAAATTGAGAGGACACAAATTACCTGTAAAAGTATTCAGAGCCAAGCCGGCTTCTTAAGCTGGGTCTGATTTTTAACAAAGTTTCTCCATTATGTGACTCTTCAACCACAACAATGACAGAGTGTTTACTGAAATGGTTCCAGTGAAACTAAAAGTCTTAAAACATCGTCTGTTACTGCAGCAGCTCAACAGGTACATGGATATTAAAACATGGTTTAAATAATTACAAATTTCTGATAATTACTGAGTCAGTAAGTAACATATCTAAGTAAATTCAGATAAGGTGTAGGATTAAATAAGAACACTTTGTTATGCACACATAAGGTGTTTATGTGTGCGTTTTTTCCCCCTTGTTTTTGAAGGCCTGTTTGAATTAAATAAATCAAATCAAAAACTCCTCTCATGTTTCATGTAAACATAACTTTACAACAGGTTTGATATGAACACGTTGAATCTCAACCCTCGAGCAGCTTACGTCTGAACGGGCTGTCCATGATTCTCCTCTTGAGGCGATAAAGCTCAGCTGCAGGTCTGACGGAGGCGAGGGCCCTCAGGGGCCCCAGGAGCCACTCCTCCAGTACTGTTTCCAGCAGCCCGCCCTTGGCGGCCCTCGACAGGTTGAGATTCAGCAGCGGCACCGACACAGCGACCACACAGTCTCTGCAAAGAAATGACCTCGTGAACCGTCCCCTGGATTAAAGTGGCCAACTTGTTGTCTTTATTTGGCCCATCATTTCAACCGACTGAGGTCAGCCAGGACTTATTCTGAGAGAAAAAGGAGGGATACATTCCACCTCTCACACGGTCACACAGCTTCATAAAATCAGGAGCCAACGAAGGTTTAAGGTGAGCCTGAGTTATGCAGTACCTGCGGCTGAATGTGTAGAGAGAAGCCAGTCGTTTCCTGAGTCCAGACAGAGCCGTGGCCAGTCTGGCCTCGGCCCAGTGGGAGCTCTGCTGGCCCGCCTGGACCAAACACTCAGTTACTACACAGTACTCACGGTGTTTACATGTTTTCATTGACTTTTAGGACAAACATTAAAGTAGTGCCATTTTATAGCACAAATAAGAACACCAACACTAATAAATTTTAATTTTGTACAGAACACACCACTGAACTGCAAAAACACAAAATCTTACCAAGCACCTTTGGTCTAGTTTCTAGTCCAAATATCTTAGCACACTTGAAATGAGACAAAACTAATTTAAAAGTAACTTGGTTGCTCTTGTTTTAAGTAAATAATTCCTTAATACTGATGAGAAAGTTCTCCATTGGCTGATTATTCAACTGATAAAACATTTTTCCATTTCTATAAGTCAATTTATCTACCAATGGAACTAGAATTTTCTCATCAATATTAAAGAGATATTTAGTTACAATAAGTGTCTATATGTTGCTACAAAGTTACTTTTAAGTTAGATTGTCTTATTTCAAGTGTATTAAGATATTTTCTTAGGCCAAAATGACTTGGTAAGATTTTGTGTTTTTGCAGGGTGGAACTGGAAGAAAATTTAAACATCCAAATTAAACCCAGCAACCAAAAACAATAACTAAAATAAAAATAATAATAATAAAAAAACACACACAGCCAAAACCATAAATAAAATGGATCATGATGCCTGGAAACAAAATTGTCCTCCTGAAAATATGAGAATGCAAACTATCAGGCTCATTTTAATTCAGATTAATTGATTGCTTCCTGCAACAACCCAAAAACACAAAGACATGGCCTGGCAATGAGGAAACCTTTAAACTCCAAACTTTAGGAGGCAAAAATGTTTCTGCTGTCAAACAGACAAAACTGACAGTGGAAAAAAAACAGAGGTTGCCGTTTCCTCACCACGTCCAGAGCAGCGGTGAGGGCCGAGGCTCCTGCTGCTGCCAGGGCTCTGAGGTGAGGGTTCTCCAGCTCAGCAGGCAGGACGTCCAGCAGCCTGCCGGTCCACATCCCAACAGCCTCCCTCCATGCTGCCTCCAGCCTCTGGCCCTTCACGTCCTGGTACACACCAGCCAGAGTCGCCAGAGGCCCTGGACAGTAAGTTCAGACACTGCGCTGATGACGTCTTCCTGGCAGTAAGAGGAAGAACTCCGACACTGGAGACACTCACTCCGCAGCTCCTGCTGTCCCTGCAGCGAGGCTTGCTGGAGCCGACCCAGCAGGTCAGGCAGGCTGCTGGTCAGCGCACGGCGCAGGGAGCTGCTGAGCCACAGGGACAGCAGCCCTGTGGAGTCCTGGCCCAGCAGGCCCTCGCCATGCTGGGAGGCGAGCAGAGGGACGGAGCTCCAGTCCTGCAGCAGCCGCATATCTGTAGGCTGGGGGACAGGAAGCACAGAGTTAATCGCCAACACCTGCAGGTCCAGCATGACGTTACCGGGGAAACATTAAAGTTGCACTATGTAACTTTTAGAAAAAATAATGTGTTTCATACATATTTGTTAAAGAAGCAGTATGATTTCAAGGCACATTGTACAATTTTATAGCACAATTAAGTAACTATGCTACCTTTGAGAAATTGAGCCTCTCTCTCTTTAAAAGCTCCATTTCTTTTTACTTTATTTATTTTTATCTTTAACAAGGTTTTTACCAGCGTTGCGTTGAGAAGTAGCCCCTATAAAGAGTTCAGTAGATGTGCAGTTCCTCCAGGTATTTGCTATTTGTTACTAGCTAGTCTGAAGGAGCGGTATGGGGAGTCGCGGGGGATGTGTGCTACATGAGGCTCTAGATAGCTTTAAAGCTAGAGCTCCAAGGAGGAGCTGCGTCTCAAAGGCGGAGTTAGGTCCACCCAGGGATTTTGAACTTATGAATGGTTGCCATGGAGATTCAAGGATTTCTCAAACACAAATGTAAGAATCAAAGCAATACTCTAGGTACGTTTTTGTTGAGGGAATAACATTACAATATAATGTAAAGATAAAAAAGGTTGATTTTACATAATTCTGTCCCTTTAGTATAATCACTATGTCTCAAAATAATCTGTGGAAAAAAAACAACAACATCAAGCTCCTCTGGATTCTCCCAGTAGTCATACGGCCAGCTTCAAAAATACATCACTTCCTGGTCAGAGACAATCAATCAGAGTCAGGAGGAGGGTCTTAGTGCTGTCAATCAAGCTTGTGTACGTGCTGCTCAGCCTTCCTCTTGCTCTCTGCTGCACCACAACTGATTCACCACAGCAAAACCTGCCGTGAATGCTAAGGCTAGTTACCATGGTCACCGATGACGGAGGATAAACAGTTTTCCTGGAACAGCAAGTTGTTTCTCCACCATTAGCGCATTTAGCAGTGCTAAGGCCCTCCTCTTGGCTCTGATTGGTTGTTTTTGAGCGGTGCATTCCTGCTGGTGGTAGGACCAGAGGAAGAAGCCGGAGGAGCTTGATTCTTTCACAGATTGTCTGTCTCATATTTCTCTGTCATGACCTGGGGACACTTTTAACTAATATGTAAAAAATAATACTTTATTTTTTTTAAGTGACATAGTGCAGCTTTAAGGCAGCAGACCTGTTCAGTGGTTTCTGTTAGGAGACGCTGTAACGCCTTCGTCCTCTCCAGGAGTTCCTTCTGGATCTCAGAGCTCAGGAAGTGAAATCGCTCCTACGAAACGATGAAGAGGAGCAAACACAGTGAAGCAGCTCCATACCGAGTCATATCTGAAGACGTTAGGGTTACCTCTATTGCAGTTAATCTCTCCCAGCAGCCACTAGCTGACATCATCAGCCTCTGATTGGCTGTCTTCAGCAACCAGCTTCCCAGAGTCTCAGTCTCTCTGCAGCGTTCTCTTCTCTGTACCTCGGCCTTGAAGCTGTGGTTCAGTCCTGCACACACTGCTGCACTGATGTCCTCACAGAGGCCTGGACCTGCAAAACACACACATACACACACACACACGTTCATATTTACTCCTTTTAGTTTTCTGGACTCGGTTAGTGGTGAGCCTCTTCTGTTTACCGTTCATGTAGCCTGCGGCGGTCCGGAGGCAGCGGCCCCCCAGCGTCCCGTTGACCCAGACCTGATGTCTGCGGTCCAGTGTGGCGTGAACCTGGAGGCCGGCCCCATGGGGCCCTGACATGCTGCTGCTGCCTAGCAACAAGCTCCAGTTACCCACCACTGACTGGAAAGTGAAAAAAAAAAAACAAAAAACACCATTATAAGCAAAGAACAAAGAATAAAAATATCAGAATTGAGTTTTTAGTTCAACTTCACAAAGTTAAACTAAAAACTTTGTGAAGTTTTTAGTTTAACTAAACTAAAAACTTTAGTTAACTTTAGTTAACTAAAGTTTTGTTACATCTGCATGTAACTAAAGTTTACATGCAGATGTTTTTTACATCTGCATGTAAAAAACATGCAGATTTTTACATTTTGCTTAATGATCTGAACAATTTAGGTGTGGAAAAAGATGCACAAAACAGCCAATGTGTAGAAGTACTTTATATTGTTTAGGTAAAATGTGTTTAATTGTTCAGACGGGAGGCTGATCGGATCTGAGAACTGCGACCGTAAGAAACCGGGTCTGAATTCTGTACAACAGTTTCATTTTGTTTTCCTCCACTCCATCTGTGTGAATAACCTTTTATTTTTTCATCAGTCAATGTTTCCTTAGACGTTCGGTTTTATTGGGGGAATTCCTGCGTTCTGGTTCCAAAGAGATGGCGAATCTCACAGATTTACAAGGTGACACAAACACTCTCCAGAACCGCTGGGAGGAGTTCTGCTGAGTATTAGCAGAACTCTGCTGAGTTCTGCTGAGTATTAGCAGAACTCCTAATACTGGGAAGCTTGGCACAGCCTGGACACCAGCTCCAGTAGTTCATTTTTCAAAGCCTCATTTCTCAAAGTCATATTTTCACCACGACACGTCACCGTTTCAAACTAAATGTTTAGCAAGCAAGCTAAATATGTTAAAGATTTAATTAGCAAGGTAAATATTTTGTTCACGTGCTAAATATTTAGCTATATGTCCAAACTAAATATTTATATAGCGATTCATTTACCTAGCAAGTTAAATATTTAGTTTACAAAATAAATGTTTAATTTGGAGCAAAACATTTAGCTTGACATAAAAATGGACAACCATTTTTATCTCTTATTGTTGCTGATTTTTGACAGTAACTTCAGAAACCACACTCCATACTCTGAAAGCATTTGGCTGCACAGGATTTTATTTAGGGCTGTCAGAGTAAAGGGAGCTGAATCTAATGGACACGATCCATTTTAGATTTTTTTGGAACCCATAAATCATTTACCAAGAAAATATTCAGCAGCATCTTTACCTCAGTGTAGAGAGAGATGTTGGTCCCCTGGGCGGTGGAGGAGTTGGTGAGGGCGAGCGTGAAATGGGACCGGAGCGGCTGACCGGTCACCGAAACGTTAGACTGACTGTAGATCAGCTCCTCTCCTGAGTTCACTCTGTGGAACCCGGACCACCAGAGAGTCTGACACACACACACCGGGTATGTGGACATCTTTAGATATTGCCGAATAATTTTAGCAAGAGGATCACTTCCTCTTCCTCGTCTAGTTTGCATGGTTACCAGTATGAGGTCTCACCGGCTGTTCGGGACAAACCCCCAGCTCCACTCTGTGCTCCAAGCGGTCCCTGAGGTTGGTCTGGACTTTGGCCAGAAGCATGTGTGAGTGACAGGGTGCAGGGGACACTCGGTCCAGATCCACGTACAGCTGGAGGCCGTGCAACCCCTCAGCACTTTTCTAGAGGAAACAAAAGAGGAACGGCTTCCGTTTAAAAGCATCCTAAACTTTAACGGTTTCCCCAGTAACGGAGAAGCAGATTAGTACCTGGTACGTCATGCCCTGTCTGAAACTCTTGTTGTGCCATGTCACATCTGCAGTCTGTGAATACAGGTTTCCGCGGTAACCCATCGATACGCAGCCCTTTCCAGAAGACACGGCCATCTGCAACAACAGACATGCACTTCATGCTCCTAAAAAGCTACATCCCCCCCCTGCCCTGACCTTTGACCCCGCAGAGATCCACAGACCCGCTTGGCTGAAAGCAGAACGCACGCCCGGCCCATGCTGGAGCTGAGTTTGTTCAGGGTGAGAGAAATGTTGACTGGAACGGAACCGTCCCAGGACAAATGGGTCTGCAGAACACACACACACACACACACACGCGCGCCCACACGCACGCACGCACACACACACGCACACACACACACACACACACACACAGGAACAGGTTTTTTAAAGGGATTGACTGGTTTGATTCAGTGCCGTGTGAAAGGAAACCACCGCAGGTGGAAATATAACAAACGTTGCAATTTTGGTCTCAATAGAACCTATTTTAATTTCCAGCATTTTTTAGATCAGAGAAAATTTGACTTTAATTCATTTTAAGCATATCGTCATTAACAGTCTGGTGAAAATAATGTTATTATTACATTTTAGACACAGAATGATTTCAAGGGCCAGAAAATGGCCCCGAGGGCCACACTTTGGATACTCGTGGTTTAGAGTATCATGTCCAAATGGATGGAGTCTAATGTGGAGCTGGTAGTGTACCTCCAGTCTGCTGCTGCCCTTCCTGGGTGAGCGGAGTGACAGAGTGTGCAGAGACAACTGGCTCAGCGCCGAGCAGAAGGGATGTTTCAGCTCCAGCTTCGTCTCGTTTGTCTCCTCAGAGTGACTCCACGACCTGAGAATGCGCACCTGCACAAAAAAACATAATAAAAAAAAGACATTTAAACTCTTTATGACATTCTGTAAGAAAGAGAAGAAAAAGAAAATGAAGTTGAAACAATTCTCCACCTCTGCATCCGGACAGAAACTGGGAGAAAAATATAGGCTTTCCATATAGACACATTATTGCCTAAAAATATATGCTTTTTGTTTATTATTTTCCCTACAGGTGCATTCCAGATAAATAAGCTTCTGTCTAAAGGTGTGGGGGTTTTTTTTCACTGGGTTGGGACACTTTGCTCTTTCTCACCTGCTCCAGCTGTCCCTGCCTCTTCCAGCCCAGTGAGACGCTGTCCAGTCGGCTGTGGAAGGAGCTCTCATGCACCAACTCCAGACTGCTCAAACGGGGAAGGCCGCTGACCTGGACTGATGGGAAGGACAACAAAGACACTAACAATCTGTATCCAGCTGCGTCCCACTAGTGAAGCATGCAAAGACTATCTGTAGGCAGGTACGGTTAGGACAAGGATTAGGAACAGGACACTAAACAGAACAAAGACTGATCGAGAAAAATACAGAGCAGTCCTTTGGGAGTACACGACAATTGTTCTTCTAGAGAACAATTTGACGCATTACTGCCAAGAAAGCACAAGAGCAAACATTTAGACAGCATCCAGCTTCAGCCAGACTGGAGATGAGAGAACCTCGGAGAAACTCCGCAGAGACATGGACGCGGGTGCCGACTCTCCACACCCAAACTGGAGAACGGAGGAGGGTGAGCCAAAAACAAGATGATTGTTTTCAGAAAGGCTCACAGAAGTCTGAGCTGCCAGTGGAGTGTGACCAGACAACAATGAAAAGCATCTGAATAGCAGTATTAATGGCTAACTTAGAAAAAAAACAATAAAAAACCAACACTTTATAGAAGAGTGTCAGAATATTGTTGAAAGAAACCAAAACAAAATCTTCAATAGTCTTCAGAAAGGGAAACTCACATCATATATAGATGGGAAATATTTAAAGCCTTCATTTCTTTCTTGGTGATTATGGGTTACAGATAATAGAAAACCAAAATTCAGCATCTCAGAAAATACAAAAGTAAAAAAATAAATAAAAAATCGCAAATTAATGTTATATGAGCAGCTAATTTACTCCTGAGCCTCCAAACAGTCTCTCACTATGGACCAGCAGGACAGACGTCCACAAGACAGTCAGACACATTTCACAAAAAAACTGTCAATTCTTGAAGAAGCTGGCTGTTTACAGAATTGTATCTCCAAGAATATTTATAGAAAGTTGAGTGGAAGAAAAAAGTGTAATTTCCTGTGACACTGAATTTTCGGGGCTTTTTTGCTATCTGCAAACCATAACTATCACAATTACAAGAAATAAAGGTTTAAATAATTTGTGTGTTGTCTATTTGATGTGAATTTCAGTTTCTGAAATGAGTGACAATTTTTTTTATTTTATTAAAATGTCTGCACTTGTACTCTCTCCATACACTGAAAGTAAGCTAAAAAAAAAAAGAAAAGAAAAGAAAAAAATCGAGGAGCAAACATTTTATAATCCAAAACAAATACCATCAAAGGTATTGACTCAGGAGGGCTGTATACAGATTGTATTGAAAATCCATGCATCACTAACAATCATTTAGTACATTTTGTTTGTTGATCATTAAAAATTCCAATATTTTGTGACATTTGCAGTTGTATCTTCAGAAAAGCAAAAATAAAGTCTATGTTTACGGTGCACCGTGTGAGGTTATATAAAGCGTGTGTGTTGGTGTTTACCCTTCAGAGTGTGGTTGCCCGGCTCCGCGTCTGGACCCGGAGCAGACGAGTGCAGAGCAGACAGGCTGAACTGGTGGCTGCCCCACACGGTGGCCTGCTGGATCTGGTGGCGCCACCTTCTGGCCTCATACAGCGTTCTAACTGCGACTGTCCTGGGAACAGTCTGCAGCTAACACACAAACACACATACATGTTCTGTAGGAGAAGCTAATCAATATAATTCAAATAATTTTTCTTGATGATGGGCAAACTTATAAACTTATAGGACAATGCAATCTGAAGATGGAAAGATTTCCACAGAATGAACTGACAGTTTATCTGAGTGGTACCTGAGGGAAGGAGTGTCTGACCTCCGCAGTCTGCCTGTAGCCATCCTCCATGGCCGCCAGCTCCCCCAGAGCCCACAGCTTCCTCCTGCCTGACAACACCTCCACCAGCGCTGCCACGTTGGACCGGGACTGGTTCAACTGGGACGGGAATGAGAATTTTAAGAGGCAGGCAACTCTACTTCAAATGTAAAGATATGGAAGTGGGACCCTCCGCCTGGCTGAAAAGGAGTTAACCCACCTGAGAACGGAGGTGGAGCTGGGGGGGCAGGTATGGCAGCAGCTGGGGGGCGCTGTGGACCACGTTCACCATCAGCTCCTTGCTAGACATCACAACAAAGGTCAGCTATGGGTATTCTTATTATTAGTATTTCACATTACATTTAGATCACCTGACATTTTTTCTAGTTTTTTGTTTGTTTGTTTAAATTTGAATGCATTGGCCTCCAGTTCATAGAAATGCGTTTCCTTTAATTTGGGATGTGCTGGTACACGAGTAATTTAGTCAAAAAAGTGTTGACTTTATTCTAAACAGATGACATCAACAGGTGGTTGTGATCAAGATTTGGCAGAAAGCTGTGTCCTTGAAAAAGTGAGTGGAAGGGAGCAAAGATCCTCCTTTTGTCTACAGCAGTTGGAATATATCTTTAGAAATATACTGAGTGATATGTGTGTGCCTTTAGGACTGTCACTGCTATTTATTGTTGAATGTTTATTACTATTATTTACTTATTTTTAATTTTTGTTGTGTGCTATGCTGGGAAAAACAAGACCCCCGCCCCCACACTTCAGGGATCAATAAAATATTATCTCATCCTATATAATTAAAGTCAGATCCATCACAGTGCCTATGGGCTTTGCCGGGTCAGGGTGGATTTTTTTAAGCCTAATCTAAACTCTAATTTTAGGCCATTTTTTGAAAAATAAAAAATGGCCTAAGGAAAAAAGTATTTTGTTTTTTATTTACAGTTTTTAAAGAGAAATCAGCTGGTGATTGAAAATCAGCTATAAAATCTTTGAGCAGTATCAGCACCTGGGAGTGGAGGTGTGTCCTTGGACAATGAGTGCGAATGAAGAGCTGAGCTCAGGGTTGACGGCCATGGAGCCCCTCAGCAGGGACTCCGTCAGTCTCCCCCAGCCCTCCACCTGAAACCAGTCAGAGGACGTTAGTAGGGAGGAGCAGCGCTGTGGGAACTTCCTTCTACATGCTGACCTCATTACACCTGGAAGGCAGGGCTAGCTTCTCCTCGCTCAGTGTGCCTCAGTGTGAACCGGGCCTCCTTGGTACCGCCACGCGTTCCCCAGCCCCCGGCCTCCCCTGCCAGCCGGAACCTCCAGTTCTGGCGGTGAAAGTCTAATGATGCGCTTCTTAAAGGACCTGAAGACGGTTGCAAAACACAACGTTAGTTAGTGGCAATGCATCTTGGGATTTTTTCTGGCACTGAATTAATGAAAATGAAAATACAGATTATTAATGGTCTTTGTGTTTTTTTGCTTGGAAAGAGTAGTCAAAATTAGCGATACAAATGAAAGGACAACAGTGACATCTGCTGGTCAAACTGTATTATTGCATTTTGCAGGTAGAGACAATAAAGCAAGAAAATTGCAGAAGTTTAAATTATTAGTGTATAAAAGAAAAGGATAAATTAATACCTTAAAACAAAGAGGGTCAAAATCATTTTCATTTCAGATCACATCAAGATGAAACTCAGAAAATTTCCAAAAGCTGAACATTTTGGTTTTTTAAACTTCGGAATTTTCCTTTTTTTTTTTCTAGAAAATTCCTGAGATTAATCTAAAAATTTCTGAGATTTTTGGCTGAAATGTACTCCTTTTTTAAATCTATGATGGCTCTAATATGCTGTCGTACAAAACTTCTGAGCACAGAAAATGTTTTTCTGTGGTGCAAATATATATATTACTACGCTGTGACCCAATCAGTCAACATGCCAAACATTTCCTGAGATGCAGGCCGGGGGTACAGGACAAAGGGAGTGAGCAAATTTCCTGAGGTGACCTATGACCCTGTGAGAGCTGGCTCCAGTTCTGGTTAATAATACTTTTGGTTGCCTGCATCCTTTTCCCTCAGAGAAAACATAAATGAAACTAATTTTTAAACCTAGTCAAATTTGAAGAAGTGAAATGACACGATGTCTTGACCTTTGAACTGTACAGTTAGGACAGCGTCCAGCTTGTGTTGTGTCCGTGTTTGATTGAGAGCAGCAGGAGAGAATGAGAGGAGCCCAGCCAGGCGACCGACAGCTCCGCTGACATTCAGCCCGGACGTGAGCAGCTTGCATCCGTCCACACTGAGCTCAGCCCTGGACTGGAGCTCAGACAACGCTCCCTTCATGGAGCAAAGGCCCTGGGAGAGTAAACACAAATACATTTTCAGACCAACACGTCTGCTGCTTATCACTATTAATAATAATTGGCAATAAAAGCATGTCAACGCAAAGCGTACCGATATTCTCAGGGGCAGGCCTCGGCGGTGAAGCCATGACGAACCGTGCCACAGGGTTCCCCTCACTTCTTTGAGTTCAGGAATCGTCTTCAGCTGCAGTCTGAGTCCTGACTGCTGAGCTCCACACTGAGACTCCAGGCTTAGGATCCGACCTTCAGCAGAACCAAGTTCTACCTGAAACACACAACCTGAGCTCAGCGACCCTGCTTCCAGAGCCAACCCATTGTTTTTTGTTTTTTTTTACGGTGTGAAAACCAAGCCAACCTGTACGCTGTTGCTTCCAGGGACTCCCAGCTTGTCCAAATAATTCACCGCATGTTTTAGCTCACTCTTCACCCTCATGATCTCAGATGTCTTTTCCATTTTAAGCTCTTGAGAAAACTGGGGGAAAAAAAAAACTACATGTAGACTCAAGGCAAAAAAGAAATTACACCCATTTCAAGTCTGGGTTTGGTTAACTGAAGGAACTTGTTACCTCAGAGTTTATCTGATTGCTGTTCTTACCCGCTGATTTTCTGCTCTGCCGTTGGCTGTAAAAGAGCGTGAACCATTGTTGTGTCTCTCAAAGTTTACTGCCAGAGAAAAATTCACAGGCAGGCCCAGTTTCTTCAGCAGGGGCACGGAATGGTTCAGATGTAGAAATACTTCCCTGTGAACCTGCAGAAGAAGAAACACACAATAAGACGTACATCTTTGTGTCAAACGAGTCGATTTGAAACGTCAGTTCGGTTCTGTTTTCAAACCTCTGCTTGTTCTGCAGACAGCTCGGTGTGTAACTCTTTGCCGTCTACCACCAAGAAGATGTGGGAGGAAACAGAAGCTGGTGAGATCAGCAGAGAGCCTGAAGCCTGCATGATGTTTGGACTGAACCACTCCTTTAGAAGCAGGAAAACATCAGTTAATGAAGTGATCATGCTGAAGTGATGCGTTCTGTGTAAAGAACCTATTGTATGTTACCCGTACTTGAATTATAGAGCAGTTATTGTGGTATAGCAGTGACACCTGCAGGCCAGGGTGTGACATTACATCTCCTCGAGTTCTGAGGCGGCATTCCTCCGTCTGAACAAGAACTTCTGCAGCATGTAATCCAGAGATGCTGAATCTCAGTGTACTGCTGTTAGGCAGGACGGTGAGGGGGGGACTGTCATGGTTCAACACGCCCTCCACTCTCAGCTCTGGCCCGGGTTCAGCCTCCAGCCTGAGGAACGCTCCCCTGCCTTTCAGATCAGCCTCCATCACAGCCGTCCACACACCTCCAGGCTGTTCCCTCACTGAGCCGTTCACATGAACCTGTTGGGTCACACATTCAGCTGTCACTGTGACCCAAACTGGTGCTGAACTACACATGTTAAACTCAGGATATATGGATTTCTTACAGCAGGGGTGTCCAAACTGTTTGTTTCATGGGCCAAACTTGTCAATTCAAGAGAACTAACATGCCAAAAAAGAAAACATCTTATAAAAAACTAAAATTGAAATTCTGCCCTCAAGAAGTCATTGTGCTGCTTCTCTTTTAACCCTTTAACAAAGTTTTTACCAGCATTTCACTTAGAAAGAGCTCATACAATGAGCTCAGCAGTTGCCCAGATCCATCAGGTGTTTGCTAATTGCTTCTGACTAGTCTGAAGGAGCTGAGTGGGGAAGTCACAGAGGAGGGCTCTGTGAGGCAGAGGTTTGTTGGCTACAGCTCTGAGGAGGAGCTTTGTCTGAAAGGTGGAGCTAAGTCCAACCAGGCTATTTGCACAGCTGAATGGTTACCATGGGAGATTCAAGAATTTCTCAAACATGCATGAAAGAATCAAAGCAACACTCCATGTATGTTTTTGATGAGGGAATAACATTATAAGATGACATAAAGCTCAAAAAAGTCAATTTCACATAACACTGCTCCTTTAAAAGATGAACACTTTTTGTTTCATCTAACATTTTGCGACAAGATTTTAATTTGTGGGTCATAAGTTTGTTCTAATTCAAAAAAAAATCTCCATCTGCTTCAATCACCTGCAATGGGGGGAGAGTAATGATTCAGAAAAATAACTAAACCATTCCAGGGGCTGCAAGTGGCCCGTGGCCCACCCTTGGGACACCCCTGCCTTATAGATTCCTCTCTTCTTCGGTCTTTGCCTTTAGCTGTTCATATAAACATGAGAGAGTAAAAATGAAACGTCCAGCTGGATGAAATGTGGAACAAAGCTGTACCTGTAACCCGGGGCAGTCTGTCTCCCAGGCCCAAAGCCGGCGTCCCGTTCCTCTGTCCTGAGCGATTCTCCTGGCTCTAATCCTACATGTTCCAACATCAATAGCCACGGCCCCAGCCTGGTCCGAACCCTCCGGAGCCAAAGCCTCCACGCTGACCGTCTGAGGCAGACCTCGGCTCTTTAGCCCAGAGAACGACTGATTGATGCTCCCAAAGAGATATGGAGTCACACAAGACCGACTCAGCTCTAAAGACGCATCCTCATCGTCCAGCCTTAGAGAGGACGACACGGTCAGCTGGCAGGGAGCCACCGACAGGAGGCCCCAAAGGGCCAGAGTCTGAGGGAGGACCCACCCCTACGATACAAACAGTGAGAGAAGCATCATGCTGTGGGCTGTTAGAGGCCGTCTGTCTGCTGATAGCTTTGTACACTTGTAAGATTAGGAGGGGGGGGATTAGTTATTTGTTAAAAGCTGCTGAACAAAAGTTTAGCAATCAGAAGGAATAGTTTAATTGAGAGGAAATATGATGATGAGTGACTGTCATGAAGGATCAAAACTTGCATAGTTAAAAATACAAGCAAAGATATATAAATGGCTCAATAAATAAAGGTAATGCTTAAACACTTAAAATATGTCAAATTATTTTTAGAAATAACTTTACCTTGTGTTTTAGAACTTAATTGACTTTCATTTTTTTCATGTATGCACCAACAAATTAGATATTTTTAAGTACATAATACAAATTTTACTGACAAAACTTTTCAACCTTTGACACTGAACATTTCTAAAACTCAAAAGTTTGACTTTTGAAATTCAGAAATGTCCAAAAAAAAATTCCAGAAAATTTCTGAGATTAATCTCAAATTTTCAGTTTTTCTAGCAAATTTTAAACTTATAAAACTCAGAAACGTCCTTGTTTTTTTTTTCTAGAATGTGTCAGAGATTAACTTTTTTGGCAGAAATTTACTTTTTTTCCTTCATCTCCAACGGCTCTAATACAGCGCCGTAAATACATATCAACAGTTAAATGAAAACATTTGTCATTTAATTTGTAGCTTGTCTTCCTTATTTTAAGAGAAAATATTTAATCGATAACTGTAATGTATTAACAGCGATTTGTTTCGTCCATGCTGTTACCTGAAGCAGAGGACAGTGGCTGCTCACGTTCACAGTGAGCGACTGGACGCCGTCTGCTGCTGCCTGCGGAGCGGTGGAGTCACCCACGCTCCCCCTGAGGTAGCACTGTCCCACCTCCAGGCTGGCATCCACCTGAGGCAGACGTCCACCTGACACATTCAGAGGTAGCGCTCCGCTGGTGGGAAATCTGAGCGTTTTCACCACACTGATGAAGTGCAGAACAGACGCACGCAGACTGCGATGAGGACTGCAGGTTACAGACAGACTGAGGGAACCTTTCTGCTCCCCTCCAGCCTGGAGAACGGCTCTGAGCTTTGTGTCACATCCTGAATGGGAGACGGAGATGTTGGCTGAGGCCTGTGGACCAATGAGAGTCTGCAGGAGGAAAAGGAAATGACTTAATAATGGGCATCAGTACTATAAGAATTTAGACACAACGAGTTACTATTTTGAGGGAAAAGGACAAATAAAGAACATGCGCAGACACTACATTAGCAGACTAATAGAAAAAGTTTTTCCTGTGAGTTTCTTAAATTCAATTCCCTGTACAAATTTAAACTGCTGGAGTAACCATCGTCCATGTCTGCTTAAATGCTGAAAGTCCCTATCAGAGTTTTATACTCACTTCTCGTCAGCATGAATGCTGTATAAATTTTAAGCTTTTTAATCATGTGTTTCTTTCTTCAAGGTTGAAGAATGATACAACAAAAACTTTACAGTAAGAATGAGGTGAAGAAGTTGGAATTTACTGTGGATTTTCTTTAATCCACACAAGAGCAGATTTTTAAATACAGCTCTACTTAAACACAGCTAAGTCTGAAACTGTCCACACTCATGGCAGATTCAAGGTTAAAGTTCATTTTACCAACAAATTTATTTTGACTGGAAGTGATGTTAATGTCTCGGAGTATATGTATTTATATTTTAAAATTTTTTACTTCACCTCATAGCCCTATTTGACATCTTAAAATTGCCCTCTGTCCCTTTAAGAATCTCCCACCCTTTCTAACACTCGTCCCTTTCAGCATGTCATCACGCCAATGTTTCTCCATGATGTTCTTAGGAGCTCAGCAGCTCAGGAGCCTGATAAGTGGATGTAAACCTCTGACCTGCTGTAAGCTGCTACGACCACGACTGTGGGCTACTTTAAGGTCCACGTTATTAAACAGGAAACAGGCAACGCAGCATCGTTTCCGTTATCCATAACATAACGTAAAGGTCAGAAAGGCTGGAATCATCTTTCAGGGAAGATGGTTTCTTTGCTCTTTCTCTGAAGGGAAACAAGTTCTCTGGTCCCTTGTTTCCTCGCTAACCTTCAGAAGGAAACATCTCTGATGGGCAAAAAGCGTCCACTTGCTCTCCTTTTCTTCTTCCTGGCGTCTGTTTGCCAAGAGAAGCAGTTGGCACGCATCACTCTCCATCTTGACCTGGGCTTGACTCGGTGTGGCAGACGCGGTCATGGTGAGGAGCCATTGTGGCTTTATCTTCTGCAGAAAGCTAGCTGAGAAAGACGTGAAGAGCTTCCAAACGGCGGTGGAGTTAATCTGTGCAGATCCGTCGCTGATGAGCAATTTTGCTCTTCCAGAGAAGGAAGAATGGTGGAGCTTACCCGATCCTTGGAAATCCACTTTGTTTGGGATGAGAGTGGCACTGAGGTTCCATCCTACCTCAACTTTGTGCTCCTTCGCTAGCATAGACAGAAACAATTTAAGAAAACCTTGCTGGTCCTCATAGCTCAGGAATCCCTTAAGACCATTGCTCCCTGTTTCTCCATGAAAGACTAAAGACGTTTTGTTTTGTAAGGGACCCAGAATATTCCCAACCTGCACCCAGACCGCTCTCCCCACCTCTTTGCATCGTACAGCAGCTAACAGGTAGGAAGTAGCAAAGTTCCAGGAAACACTCACTTCTGCTCTAGCGTCACACAATCGTTTCATCTTCACATGGCCCGTCACTGCAGCTTTTTGTGTATCACTATGAGTTCCATATTGAAGCAGTCCATGCCAAGCATACAGCCTGAGAGACTCCACCCTGAGTCCCGCTCTTAGATCTGCTCTCCAAGGGCCAGCCACCATCCCAGTCCCCAGAAACCACCTCTGGGAGCCAGGCCGAAGGAGGAGCCTAACGCCAGATTTGCTGGGCAGCCCTAAATATGTCAGGAAGCTCACAGAAGAATGATTCAGGTTGGCTTTAAGTTCCTTCTGACCACTGGAATGGTAGCAACCTTTGACTTGGAGCCATAGGCTAACATGAATAAGCAACAGGCCATAGCAGAGGCCGCGGTGCGGTCTGTCAGAGCGAACAGCTCGTACCTCCACAGGCCAGTTTGCCACGTTTCCAAAGCAGTGGGCTGAGAGTCGGTCTTCAGTGGAGACCCCTGTGCAGTTCATCTGCGAAAACAAAAAATCCTTTTGGTAAAATTTGCACCTGAGAGAGATGGTCGAGTTTACATGCTCAGCACTGAGGCAGCCAGAGATCACCTTTCTGGAAGGTTTGCACTGTTTGCAGTTTTCTGGCCGATCGCCGAATACACATCTTTAAGAAACCTGACATGGTAAATCCAACTTTGGTCAAAACCGATTTGTGTTTGTTGTCACTGATTTGATCAAATCAAAATGAAGGTATGGGTCGGCTCATACCCACCCATACCTTCCTTTAACTTGACTTAAACAGGAAGAAGCCAAGGCTATTATTATTGTTTTCCTCGTCTCCCGGATGTTCAACTACTTCCATGTCTTCTTTAACCTCAGTTTTTTTGTTTTCTTCTTCTTTATCTTTGGCAATTAAAGTGTCATTCTCATTAATTATTATGGTTTCTTCAACTTGGAAAAACAATCGCAGTTGCTCAATTCAATACCCCCATCCCTTCTTCTGGCATTTGTCAAGGTACCTCACGTCATTATTACAAAAAAAATTCCATGAAATTCACATGTGACCACATGAGAACCACATGGGTTCACATGTGGTCACACATCAGCACATGTGTGTCCACAATGTGGTCAGCGCATGTGTGACCAGGCGCAAAGGATTGACCAGGCTGCCATTTGCAAAGCAGCCAATCCCGGAGCACTATTTACTTCACCTGCTGCTGATTGACTGTACTCTGAAGAGAGACGATACAGAAGACTGTAGCTACTAGCTATTAGCTTCTGTGTTAGTGCTAAGACAGTTTCCCCTATGTGTATTGTTAAGGTGAATATATGCACAATTTGGAGGTGTGCGTGTGTTTTACAATCTTGAAGTTCTATTCAAGGGGGAAGACAGTGCATATCAATGTCTTTGTATACAAAGCATCTGAGTACGACATTTCTTTTACTGAAGGGGAGAATTTTGCATATGAATCATTTTTGTTGCAGGCAGGGCTGTGACAGGATCCTTTGGAGATTGCATTCCATCTACTTTCTGGCATGCCTCTTAATTTCATGGTGTTGTCTAAGTGCTGTGTGAAGGAAGGCTCTGTCATTATAACAAAAAAAAAATAATTTCCAGGCCAAAGAAAACATTTTTTAAAGGAATCGTTAATATATATCTAAATAATGTAAAATGCACCTGTAAAGAATTGGGGATGTGACCCTGGAATAGCTTCATGTGTTGCCACAGCATCAAGACCAAAGCAGACGTCTTATTTTTTGACCCCACACTAAAAAACATCTCTGCCGTTCTCTCATCTTCCACGCTAAGAGCCAGACTTATGTCAAATCCTCCCGTTTCTAACTGAGGAGAATAAAAACATAACAGACATGTTACCATGGGTATAAACATCCTGAGAGAGATGATTTCTTAATGCATTCTGGTTAAAATAATTTCAAAGACAAAGTATACAGCCGTCCTGCACCTGGTGCTGTGCTCTGGCTTGGAATGAGTCTGGCAGGCCTCTTGTTTGCAGGGCTTCGACTTGATGCTGGAACCTGGAGAAGTAGCTCCACTGCTGGTCTGTCCTGTCTCTGAGGAACTCAGCTCTGACATGCTCAGCTCCAGCCTGCAGCTCTACTAGGACAGACAGTCCAATCTCGTCCTGGGTCCACTTCACCTTAGCACTGCTGTCACCAGGAACGCCTGCAACCACAACCTCAGTTAGTTAACAGATACATAAATGCATGTGTTTATGTACTGAGTTATGATTAGAGATGCAATGAGCTAATCAGTTCCTCCAGGATTTTGCTGTTGTGTTTATTTGCAATCAAAATAATTGATTTTGTGTTGCTACTTTAAAAATATTTTCTTTAAAGAACTAAAATAACTAAATTTTTGTTATCTGCTACATGGATAAGGCTATAACTTGACATCAAGTAAGACTGAGGCAGCAGTGTAGAATAAGTAGGAAATACTGCCACCTGCAGGTAGGAGTTAGAAGTCACTTAACCCCAAGGTGTTTAACCTTTTTTGTGGAAAAATTTCAACAAACTCACGATTATGCAGCACAGCAGTGTAAGAAAATCCAGGAATTTTTCTGTGGATTTTGCATGAATTTTTGCAATCAAGGAATTGCAAAAATCTGGAGGAACTGGCTAATGATCGTAATGGGAAGATTTCAAACTCCCTGAATGATAACTTGAACAATTATTGGAACCAATTACTGGAGCCGAAAGAAACTTTTCAAAAGAAAACTGCTTTTTCTGCAAAATGCAGAGACGTGTTTGCAGTTTATTCAGGCTCTGAGAGAGTGGAAGGTTATCAGGAGACAACAGGAAGGCTAAATGTTTAGACTTTGCAGCCAGGTTGATCTGTTTTATTGTATATTTTGGGAGTCTCAGAGGCTCTGCGTTCTCCGGGGAATTTTAAAATAAAAACCCTGATTTACAGAAACAGCTCTTACAGAAACAGCATGATCTCTTTATAATAAACAATATTTTAAAAACTTCTCTTCTATTCTGGACATTCTTATATTACAGTTCTTAAAGAAAATCTATAGAGCTCACCTGTGGTGTTGAGTCGATGGAAAGAGTGAGAAAGCTGAAGAGAGAGCTGTCCGTTTCCCCGGTTCTCCAGGTGGCGGCTGACGTTAGCACACATGTTCTGGAGTCCGGACCGAACACAGAGCTGGGCCTGTGTCCGCTCGTAATCACCTCCCATCATTCCTTCTCCTTTGACCAGACCTTCTGCAGCATCCAGCTGATGTCTCAGCTCTATGCTGTGTACAGCTTCCATCACATTAACCATCAGGTGGCCTGCAGCAACATGCACACAGAGCTAAAACTACCGGGATTTGTGGTAGGGGAGCGGAGGGTTAAAATAATCTCAAAGACAAAGTACACAGCCGTCCTGTGTACTTTGTACACAGGACATCCTAGTAAAACTGGCACCAATCAGGTAGCATACCATGACAAAAATCAGTTGTATACAGTTCTGTTCAGAATTGTTCGTGCCCTTTGAACTTTCTGTCTCATTTTACACTCCAACCACAAACTTCTACGTATTTTATTTGAAAATTTAACTGATACCCCTTAAAGGGTCGACATAACCAATTTTCCATTTTATAGCAAAATCAAGTTACCATGTTGCCTTTACTTGTTATAAAAATGCTGCATATGTCAAACATGACTTGAAAGACAATTAAACTTCCCAATTTGACACCTTGAAATTAGGCCTCTTTCTCTTTAAGACAAACACTACACCATCACAACAGTATTTCTCATTATGATGCTTATAGCCGTTCTTAGGAGCTTTGGCCTGAGAAGTAGCTCCTATAATGTGCTCAGCAATTGCACTCCTACCAGATGTTTGCTAATTGCTGTTGGCTAGTCTGGAGGAGTGAGAGGAGGTGCGAGGGGAGGAGCTTTGAGGAAATGGGCGGACTTTGTTGGAGCAAGAGTTTAGGAACTCCACATGGTGGACATGGGAGACTCAAGGATTTTTCAAACATGCATAAAAGAATAAAGGCAACATTGCACTTATGTTTTTGATGAGGGAATAACATTAAAACATCATGTAAAACTCAAAAGAGTTGATTTTACATAATATTTTAATTAAATCAAAGGAGCAAATTCCTGAAATTGTTTTGCTTCCTCTTTACACTGCTTTGTGTTGCTCTGCTGGATAACATCATCTTATGGTTTGTGTTTTATGGTGACAATATATGGAAGTGCTAACAGGGCGTGAATACTTTTCCAATGATGAAAATGAAATGAAAAGCTGTACCTTCTGTTAAAGTATCAGAGCGTTCTAACACTCCATCCAGACCCAGGACTGAGGGCAGAGCCTCCAATACGGACATGGAATGGTGAACATTCCCCAACAAAGCCAACCGGAGAACCTGGGAGTTTATCCGTGACCCTTTGACCTGGACCAGCAGCGCTTCCTGTCCCTGTGTCACGGAGCCATGCAGAGACACGCTGGAGGAGGACAAATAGGCGAGGAAATAAAAACTACTACAGATCTACGAAACATTTCCTCAGACACACAGACAATGGCAAACCAACCTGTCTGCTGACACGTTGGCTGCCATGTTCAGCTGCAGGGCGCTGACCGACGGAAGGAGGTTCTGGGAGAGATCCAGGTCCAGTCTCACCGCTCTTTCTGGATTCCGGAGCCGGTGAAACATCTGACCGGTCACAGTCACCCTGTTCTTCCCATTCGCTCTCACACACAATGAACTGCTCCCTTTGCCAAACTCTGAGGCGTCTACAGCAGCTTTCACCTGGATAATGCACGCAGTTTGACTGGAAAATGAGAAAATGTAACGACAACAGCAAATATTTTGATGCTTTCACAGTGCACACCTCTAGCGCTTTGGGAATTTTCGACTTGAAGGGATGAGCGAGAGAGGAACAGAGGCCGACTCTTCCAGCTGTTCCGTTTAGCTGCACTGAGAGCTGCAAAACCAACATGGCCGCCTGGTGCTGGATGTTTAACAAGCATTGATCTGAATGCATGCTATGTCTTTAACACTCACTGTGCACTCCTGTCTCTCTAGTCTCAGCTTTCCTCTGGCCTGGTAGTCAAAGTCAGTGCTGTGTTTAGGGATCCAGTGTAAGTGTCCCTCCATCAGAGCAGAGGAGGGCAGCTGCAGCTGGAACAGAAATGCCTGAATGAAGGTCTGATCCACTCATATGTGCATTAACATTGGTATCAACATTAAAATGTTGGTAAATATTTTTTTAACATGTCATTATTGGTCCGATAACAACCAATGTTCATGTCCATCTCGTTGCCATTTGTGTTTCAGGGGTTTGGTTTTTGCTTGGTCATGTGACGGTGATGCAGTGCAGGATTGTGAAGTAGAGAAGCAACGTCAGTGGTGTGGTCGCGTTTTTGATTTAAATTTTTTTATATAGCAGCAAATCACAGCAAAGGCACTCTACAAAAAAATTATTCGGATTCAATCACACATACATTCCAATTGATCCTAGTTGTCCAACAGTGCTGTATGCTCAATTAATTATTAGAAATGTTTTTCCTTAGATAAAAAGTTTCTAAGGAAACCCAGCAGATTGCATCAAGTCATTGACTTGCAGCATTTGTTCCTCTTGTATGATATTGTTAATTGGTGGTTATTGAGTATAACTATAATATTAATATTGGATATCGATAACGGCACAAAATTTTATATCGGTGCATCCCCAATTTCAGATATAACTTTTATTATCTTTAGTTAGTTTAATAACAACTAGTAGAATCTGATAAATGGTTAATATTATATTATATTTTGACTACAAAACATTGACATAGAAAAAAGCCTCTTTTTCAGTCCTGAGTTTTACTTGTAATAAATAATTACAATGTAATGAAGGATTTTTCTTTAGAACTGCAGTATACAACTTTTATTAAAAAAAAAAACTTTATTTTTCACATATCTGTTGAAGCTGTCAATATGTTGTGTCAGTATTTGATAATCTGGAAAATATATATATCAGCAGAAGACCCTCAAATAGTTGATCTGAAATTGGGGAGTTTATTGCTTTTGAACGTTTAAACATTTTTTCAATAAAATAATTTCAATAACAAACCTAAAAAAACCAAAATGTTCTTCAGTATTCAATGTAACATCGTAGAACAGAAAGAGGGTGGAGGCTGAGGGTGGAGGGACTGACCTGTAGCTCATGGGTGAAGTTTGCTTTAATTGTTATTGTCTGTTGATTTGAATTGGAGGGGCTCTGCTGAATCTGCCCACAGAGGCTGAGTTTTTTCTCCCGGTTAACCTGCAGCGTCCCTCGTAGATCTCTGTGTGTCTGAGGAAAAGCATCAGAATGAGACATTATGCTCTAGAATAATCTGTTTTATATTATCCATTTAACTCAGATTTGATTGGTTAATTNATCACTAATTCTCTTGTTTTAATGTAAAATGTTCTGTACCTACTGCCATCTAGTGATAATAAAATTACATGATTACGCCACTAGTCACTACTACAGCAAAGACACTCAAAGATGCCTTGCAGATAATTAATTCGTTTTCAAAAAATCTTTAAGACCAATTACCGTATTTTCTGGACTATGAGCGCACCATACTATAAACCGTATCTTCAAATTTTTTGCACCCGCCTCCCCCCTCCTGGAAACTTGTATATATCAGCCGCACCGGGCTACAGGCTGCCGGTATCTCTGCCGCTCGGTTTCCCATAATGAGGGTTATTAGGGCTGCGTCCTAATAACTGCTGGATATATTAAGGACGCAGTTCTCTGTCCCTAAATCCGGTTTTGTTCATGCCGAGTTTACGTGCAGCGGCTCTATTTCCCTCCTGTACTGCCAGATCGATACTCCTCAACTTAGAAGCTGCATCATATGAGTTTGAAAACATTTCTCCGTCCTGCCTGCTGCTAGCATGTGGTTGTTCTAAATGAAAATCAACGCGTTCTTCTTTGATTTCCAATTTTGACTTCCAATGATTCACTTCCTGCTAAAGAGCCCCCTGGTGGTTGAAGAAAAATCCACAGAAAAGTCGCATGTTCAAAGTGTAGGAAAAAAGTAGCAGCTTATCGTCCGGAAAATACGATAGGTAAACTTGGATAATTTCCACGGCACACCTAACGATCACTCACGGTACATTAGTGTGCCGCGGCACAGTGGTTGAAAAACACTGAGCCATGTGCTCACGGACAAATTCAATACATCACTGTATCAGGCCATTGTCCCCTCATGTTTTAAGTCAGCTATTATTAATCCAGTGCCCAAGAAACCAACCATCTCATGTCTTAATGGCTTTTGACCCGTTGCATTAACATCTAACATCATGAAGTGCTTCGAGAGAGTTAAGGGTCATATAATCTCTATACTGCCTCCATCATTTGACCCTTTCCAATTTGCATGCAAATCTAATCGCTCGACTGAGGATGCCACTGCTCCACTGCTCTTCATCTGAGCCTGGTACACCTGGAGAAAAGAAACACCCATGTATGGATGCTGTTTTTGGACTTCAGCTCAGCGTTCAATACGATCTTCCCCCAGGATTTGGTATGCAAACTGGTCTCCCTGGGCATCAATACTCCACTGTGCAACTGGCTGCTGGACTTCCTCACTGACAGAACTCAGTCTTATCCATGTGAATAATAACACCTCCAACGTAATTTCTTTAAAAACTGGCTCCCCTCAGAGGTGTGTCCGGAGCCCCCTGCTGTTTACCCTGATGACCCACGACTGTCATCCCAGGTTTAACACCAACCACATTATGAAATATGCAGACGACACAACAATTATGGGACTCATTCAGCACAACAATGAAGTGAACTACAGAAAAAAGGTACAACATCTTGTGGACTGATGCAGAATAAGCAACCTGCCCCTGAACATCAACAAGACAAAAGAGATCATTGTCGACTTCAGGAGGTCTCAACCCAACCACACACCACTCCTCATCAACGACAGAGCAGTGGAGATCGTCAGCAGCACTAAGTTCCTGGAGGTTCACATTACAGACAACCTCAGCTGGACAACTCGCATCGCTTCACTGATGAAAAAAGCACAGCAGTGCCTGTACTTTCTGAGACGAATGAGAAGAGCTTCGCTCCCCCCTCCCATCCTCTCCACCTTCTACAGAGGAACCATTGAGAGCCTGCTGACCAGCAGTATCTCCATCTGGTCTGGAAGCTGCAACTGATCAGACTGGAAGTCTCTGCAAAGAGTGGTGAAGACAGCCGAGAGGATCTTTGGGGCTCCACTTCCCCTTATCCAAAGCATTGCACACAGATGCTGCTTAGCCAGAACAAACCAGATCCTCTCTGATTCCACTCATCCTCTCCATGGTCTGTTCATCTACTTGCCATCTGGGAGGAGAGTCCGCAGCATCTGCTGCAGAACAGCCAGGCTCAGAAATAATTGTCTCCCACTGGCCATCAGATTGCTCAACAATCCCATCATGAAGACTGT
Organism: Poecilia formosa; assembly: GCF_000485575.1. Lineage (NCBI taxonomy): Eukaryota > Metazoa > Chordata > Actinopteri > Cyprinodontiformes > Poeciliidae > Poecilia > Poecilia formosa. The sequence continues at coordinate 245,713 of NW_006800006.1, read as the reverse complement.
CTGAGACAGTTTGAAAATAATTATTATTATTTGTATATTATTTAATTATAGGCACACTTGTGTTTTTGTGTGTGCTCCGGTGGCCAATTTTACTTATGTTTCTTTGTGCAATGACAATAAAATAAATCTAAGTCTAGAAGTAATTCAGAAAGAAGAAGGTTTACGATAAATGAAGAAATAAAAGTTATAGGGGTTGAAGTATGGATTAGTAAATCAAAAGCATCAATTACATGATATAATTCAAGCATTCATTAAATATTTAAAAGATACAAAATTAGCTGAGAGGATTTAGTATGTATGTGTGTGTGAGTGTATAAGTATCTATATAATATAGTTATTTTAACGTTTGAAGGAAAAAATTAATTTCTGAATTACATCTCTGTCCAGTTGATGGCGGTAATACACAAAGCATGTAAACCATAGACATAATATAAGAATAGACGCCTCATGGACCGCTCTCGCTTATTGTCGCTGACGAGATTTAGGGCGGCCATCTTGGAGCGGTCCACCACTCCACTCAGCGTTATATGTTTAGCAGCACAATGACGTATCAGCGCATTTAATCGATCATAACACGCTTTTTTGTTACTGGAAACCATATTCAAACATCTATCAAAGCTACATTTGTAAACAATTGTATTTTTTAATTNAGAGAGACATAGATAGATTTAGATATAGATATCTATATCTATAGAGATATGTTTATAGATATATGGAACAATTTAGATAGGGATATAAATATCTTGCCAAGAAAGATAGTTTTCCACATTTTTTTTCCAATTTGTATTGGTTAGACTTCTAAAATGCTCTTTTTGTTCCACGTTGTTTATATTTTTTCCCTAAATCTGCCTTTAATGAATAAATGTGGTTGGCTTATTTTCTGTTTAGAATTAGAAATACAAATCTTACAGTGGATGAACATGTTGTTGAACGTGGGGGAAGCTGGAGCACCCGGAGTGAACCCACACCTACATGGGGAGACATTCCCACCGTGCAGTACTGTCTTTTTAATATTAAAATGTTCAATTTACAACAGCAGCTCTTTTTTCAATTCCTGTAGTTTCTACAGAATTGGAAACTACAGGAACTGGAAAAAGAGTTGCTGACCTGTTACATCTTCAGGTTTTTCAATGGATTATTCATCCATTGAAAAATTTTACAGTGGATGAACTTGAGTTCTGATGCTGTTGAACGTGGGGGAAGCCGGAGCACCCGGAGTGAACCCACACCTACACGGGGAGACATTCCCACTGTGCAGTCCTGTCTTTTTAATATTAAAATGTCCAATTTACAACAACAGCAGCTCGTTTTTCAATTCCCGCCAATTACCCAAAACACACGTGGCCCCACCCCCCTTTTAAATCTAATGTACTGAGACGTAAGTTGATCTGTGCTTTGACTTAACGTCTGTCTTTGAATTGGCGCAGACATGTTGGAGTCAAAGCCTTTTTGATTCTCCTCCACAGCGAGATATTCTTCCTGGACACTGATGGACCCGAGCTCAGAGGATGAAAGAGACCACCCGCGGAGGATGAGAAGGGAATTTTTATTTTTTATATATCGGCTGTTTTCCAGCCGAGGATTTCTAGCTTCAGAGTGATTCAGCAGCTGAGATTGAGTCCAAAATCCATGCCGTGCAGTGAATCCGTCTCTCTCTAAAGATATCTCCCACTTCTTCCTCACATCGTGTCTTTAGGAAACCTTCAAATCAAAAACGGAAGATTTGGGAGCTATCTTACTTTTGACAGAGTGAAAGAATAACATATAAATAATAGTCTTTACCACCTGTGTAAACTTTGCTGGTCAATGTTATAACAAGTAATATAAGTTTTATAATATATGTTACATTGTCACATTTCTAATGTGGGCTCTTGTCTTCTGTCAGATAATCTAAGTCAATGTTAGAGAATAATAATACTAATACTACTACTACTACTACTACTACTACTACTAATAATAATAATAATAATAATAATAATAATAACATTATTATTATTATTATTATTATTATTATTATTATTACAATAAAACTGTAAGCGACATAAAATAAAAAAAGAAGAAGGAGATTTACGTCGATTCCGGCCTAAGCCGGAAACAGGAAGAAAACTCTAAAGATTGCGCTACAATGGAGGCGACTGTGTTTATCCTATCGCTTGTAGACTGTTGTGCACTGATTTTTCTTTCGGTTTACTTTGTATCCTTTCATTGTATATGCTTCTCGTGAATGTTGAAAATAATTGCTTGAAGTAGCCTTTTCAGCTAAAAGCTAATCGGAACTCCTGTATTTGTTTTTTCTACACAATCTGTGTAGGCTACACATTTAGCCACCTAGTTAGCCCTGGATAATGAAGCATTTCATACAGCCAAAAGACCGTGGCTCCTCGGAACTTGGTGGGGACACGGAAGCAAGTGGCCTGTCGCGGGTTGCTGCTGCTAGACAACAGTACTATTACTGTTGTGAATTACTAGTGAAAACGACTAAAAATGGTTTATCCCGGAAATTGTGAATGTTCTATTAACTTTTGGCAGAATTTCATAACCGAATAAATCGGTTCCTTCTTCCTTTACTCCACTTTATTTGTTGAAACTGGAATTGTGGAGGAATTATTTTCTCTTACTTAGCGTTGGAACCTACAAAATTTGCAGCACCATAATAATCAATTAATACATTTCAAGAAATCATTTTGATAACGTTTTTCAAATTATCTGTGATTAATGTTGACTTTTTAGGTGTTAGCATGAATGACGGTTAACTGATCTACAATAGTTCCTTTATTATCTGTGTCCTGTTCAGTACTGTAGAATAAAACACTTTTACTGTTTAAAATTTAAAACAAGATATTCTTCCTTGAACCAACCCTGGTCAGGTTAAATCCCGAATTTCAGGTTTAATATAAACATGAAATAACGGTTTACTTGGAAAATTCTTCTGACCTTCAAACACTTCATTTTCTATTGGTCTAAACTTCACTTGTGTGTCCTGATTATGATTTTAACAAGATTGGAAAAATCTGGACATAGAATTAAATGCTGTGTAAGTTTATAATATCAATTGAAATCCTCAAATATCAACCTTTAGTAGAAATAAAACAGGGGACAGTGCTTCCCAGGGCATCATCTATAGTCCACAGATTAAGCCTTAGATCCAAAGATAGGAACACTTCTGTCTCATGTATAATTTTCTCTGCAATAATTGACAGATTGTACCACAATAATAATCAAGAAATAACAGATGTGTCAGATGACAGAACGATATGGAAAATACTTTTCTTTAAAAAAAACAAACAAAGTTTGTAGTATGACACCTTGACATTAATTTAAAGATTATCACTCTATCTGATCTAGAATGTGACTACATTAATGCCCGAGCATGCTGCTCCAAGCTGAACAAAGTAAGTACCATCTCTGTGTTCTTGATTTCCATTGTAAAGACATTATTTTTCCTTGTGTTTATGCTCCATTTTAAATATATATGTTTATAGTTAATTATATGTCCTGAAATGTGTCTGTTTTTATACAATAAAAACAGACAATACAGATTTTAATGGTTTAATGTTTCTAGTGGGTAATTCCAGAGATGGTTGGTCAGTGTCTCTCTATGATGCTCATGCTGGTCTCCATGCACTGGTTCATTTTCCTGCTCAACATGCCTGTAGCAGCCTGGAACATCTACAGGTAAGCCATGTTTTTTAAGCTAGTGCATAGCTAACGGTTTGAGTGTGTAACATTTGTAGTTGATATATCACAATATAAAAGCAAAGATCTTCACTCCAGGGTAATATTATAAGAATTGTTAATTTATATAGTTGGTCTGGTATATTTATTGAACACAAACAACATCAATTACGCTTACTGCGCAATGATTAGTCTATCCCCTTCCAAAGGTAAAATTAAGTTAACATAACTATGGCACCTGGAAAAGATTTCAAACCTTGTTAAAAGACCAGTATTGTACATGTTGACCTCCTGGACGCTTCCCTGGTGAGATGTTTTGGGCAGGTCCCACTGGGAGGAGTCCAGGAGAAGACCCAGGACACACTGGAGGGACTATGTATCTCGGCTGGCCTGAGATACATAGTTAGGCCAGCCTGACTATGTATCTAACCCACCCTACGATCCCCCCGGAGGAGCTGGACCACGTGGCTGGGGAGAGGAAAGTCTGGGCCTCCTTACTTAGGCTCAGCAAGTCTGGTTCTTTCTTTGAAATAAAATATTGTTTAAACAATCGTTTCAAAGTCTTGGGGCTGATAATTTGATTATTTTGTTAAAAGATTAACTATTTCTTTATTTGTAAAACCAATACCAACTATAACTTTACAAGACCCTCAGCATTCCTCATTTTAGCACATAAAATGAAAGAGTTATCATAAAATTACACCTTTATTCTCATACAACTTTACTTAATCTGAAGAAGCCTCTGACTGAAGACACTCTGTTTTCCCAAGTTAGTCTTATGAAGAGGATGGTCAGGGTTGTCCATAGCTTTCTTGATTTTATGAAAAGTCTTTCTTTTCTGCATCATCTCCAGAGGGTCCACAGTCGAACAGACCAGACAAACAGAATGAACCTGATAAAGAAGGCCTGATAAAGCCTTCTTTATCAGGCTGTAAAGCCTTTTAAGTCCTTTGTTCTGTTGCTGCTGCCCCAACAGATGAAGGGCAGAAGAGATGATGCTCTCAACAACAAAGAAGATCTTCAGTGTCTTCCTGCAAACCTTGAAGGATCTTAGCTTCCTCAAGAAGTACAAATATTTGCCCCTTCAAAGTAACTGACCTAATTCAGCATAGGTCCAACCAACTGGTAATCTCACAATGAGTGGAATGGAGATGAACTGAGTGCAGTGAGTGTGTCTCTAGTGATTGTTGTACAAGACAGCTGGTTCTAGGAGGTCCAGTCACTGGTTAATCAGGATTTCAGAAGAGTAAAGAACACTCCAAGATAAATCAGAGAAAAAGCTGTTGAAAAATATCAGTCAGGGAATGGATATAACAAATCTCTAAGGCCCCGAACATCCTCTGGAGTTCAGTTTAGTTTATTAACAACAAATAAAAGGAATATGGCCCTTGTGTAAATCTGCCAAGAATCAAATCAGATCATCCTCACACACTCAGTCACCGTGAAGAAGGAAACGAGTGAGAGAGGACACATTTAATGTCAGAATTTATTAAGATGCAGCTGTTGTTAGGTAAGTAGGATGAAGTTTGCTAAACCATAAAGACCATATGTCACACGTCTGATCTGAGATGGAGACATGAATACTGTATTTCAGTACACGTTGCAAGCTTCTGTTTGACTCTTCTTCTGTTCCCTTAGGTATGTGAAGATTCCTATGGGAAACATGGGCGTGTTTGACCCAACTGAGATCCACAACAGGGGTCTGCTTAAATCGTACATGAAGGAGGCCATGATTAAATTAGGATACCACCTGCTCTGCTTCTTCATTTATTTGTACAGGTAACAAAACCATCACATTTTGTTTATAGACATCTTATTCTTTAGATAATGTAATTCAATATTATTTTAGTAAATTGCACAGTACTATTTTTTCCTCCATGTATTTGCAGCATGATCCTGGCTCTGATCAATGACTGAGGCCCTCAACAGAGTGACCACCCTCACATCTGTACTGTTTGGATGAAATGTCTCAGAACACTGTTGATTTGTGTTGTCAGGATCCAAGGTTTGCAGTTTGATACAGTTATGTGGTTAATATTTAACCATTCAGTGCTTAACACTTTCAAAATAGCCAAAAATGTGTTTTTGTATGGTAAAGAACCCTATATTATTTTTTTAAATACTTTTTTGACATGAGGGCAACCACATTTGCTTTTCATTGTATGTTGGTGTGAATTTTTTTTCTCTGTGCTTCAGTTAGCTGAAACAAAAAAAAATGTAAGACATAGTCAATTACAAAACATTACTAATAAGTAATGCATACAACTGATCCACTTAGCCTACTTTATTTAGTTTCATTTACACAGCATGCTCAACATATGAAACATCAGCCTGACAGTGATCACAGCTGCAAGTAGAAACTGTTGAATAGCTCACTTTATTTGCAATAGCCCCCATTAAATATGAGATATGGTCTACTGCTGCTGTGCAAATATGCATGAAAAATATCCTTTGGACTCTGTTGACAGGGCAGGACCAGGAATTTGTATGATCGGATTAAGGTTTTTAATGTTTCTCATCAAAACCCAGTGATGTAAAAACAAAAAGAAATGCTTATATGGTTTTTGCTATAAGATACAAAATTATTAAATGGAAAATGTAACATTTATGGTCAACAGCTCAGCAAAAAATTTAATTTAGTTTGATTTTCATTTGCCTTTGGGAAACCATGTTTTTAACCATGTTTTACTATTGCTTTTTGGGACTCTAGTTGGCACTGTTTTCCCTGTGCAACTCAATTTGCTTTCAAAAAAGAATGTGCTTTGTTAATGGCTCAAGTTTGCTTGAATACTGTAAATAAAGAAATAAAACTAGGTATCTGTCAAGATGTGTAAGACTATGATGAAATGTTAACAAATAATTTAATGGATAAAATATTAATTATCTTCTATTAACCCATTATGTAACATGAAAGACAACAAAGCCTATCTGATAAAAATATTTTTACACTGTTCCACCACTGTTCAATTTGTGAAATTGGTAAGCAATGCAGAACATCATATTGAAACTCAAAAAGAGGAGACTGTGAAAAAGAGTATGTGTGGATGCTGTTATTGAGATGTACTCCTATATTTACTGTCCATTTCTATAGTAAACCTGTAATGGGCTTGTTACCTTCACCCCTTTTACAGTAATACTGCTGTCATAATGTTTGTTAGTCTAGTTTGTAGAAAGAGGGCTGATTATTGATGGAAGTCTTAAAGAAGAAGTAATCATATCATCTCTTAGAATTGGTCATACGTGACTTAATAGTTCACTTTCTCAAATAGGGAAACATGAAACTGGGACTTGTACTTATTGTAATCAGAAACAGTGGAACACGTCTTATTATAATGTAATAAATATTCAGAGGAATGTCAGAATTTGAAGTCAATATTAAACAGAGAGGAAAAAAGACTTTCTATAATAAATCTTTTAGGAAATTAGTCAAAATCTATTAGAAATCAATTAATTAAATTTAAAAAACAATACTAGGTTATTTAATCAAATTTACAAAGTATGTGTGTGTGTATATGTATGCATGCATGTGCATACACATGCAAATATTTGTTTATGTGTATGTGTGTGTAAATAGGCACACATGCATATACCATTGAGATATTATTAAATTCCCTTTGAATATCATTGATGACCGCACTCCAGTCCGGTAGGTGGCGGTAAATATGTTGGTTGCCATCCGCAAATAAGACACAAAAGAAATTGTACTAATGAATGAAACAACTGTCAGTAATGAAATGTTTGCATAAACACAAACAAATGCGTTGCAATCCCCGGTGAAAGTAGCGAGGTACGTTTTGTTTTGGTTTTCACGGTGATCATGGTGATCTGGATCAAAAAGGAAAATAAAAACGCTGAAAATCACCAGTCAAGCTTCGCTGAGTGTTGAGCTGAGGGGCTGCTACAAGACCCGATTGAATAATGAAACTAGACTGGCCAAAAGGACATCGGTCATTTGTTTTTGTTTGGATGGTTGCTCTATCTTTTGGCTCACACACCACCTCAGTAGATGGCGGTAAAGGGCCCTTAAGCTGGGTCGCAATAAACAGAAGAAGAAAAAGAAGGAAGAAGAACTTCTTGTTGACGTGTAGGTTGGAAAGTTAGCTTTAGCATGTATCAAAGTGTACTCTTTTATTATTAATTATTCAAAAATGAATTCGTTCGGTTTATTGCTAAGGTTTTTAACAAAACGCTACTCAAGATAAACCGGAAAAACTGCAAAGGTATGGAACTTAAGATTCCGTGACAAGATGGGTACCGTGCAGAAAGTTGTAATTCTGATATATTACTGCTATGCCAGACAGACTCCGATCCTGTAGCGTTAATGATGCTGCACATAAAGGGTAGGCGTCATGTTGGTGTTCTGATTGGGAAGTAGAGCCATTACAATTAGGAGTGTAATAAAAAGTTTTCGAACAATATGCAATTACATTAATGAATTAACTTCTACCTAAGATTTACGCATCGTTATTGCCAACGAAAAATAAATTCACACACCAGGGTTTAAATATGTGAGTGCGAAATGTCGTTCTAGGTACGAAATGGAAGTGCGATCAGCTTGTTCGCCATCTTTTCCATACAAAATGAACATTAAAGTGTAAGCTCAACGACCCCCGATACATCGTTTTTATATACAACAGATATATTGTTATAATTACAGTGAATATGTTTCGCTACGTATAAAGTTAACGTACCTGCCTGTAAACATCTTTGCTTGTTAATTGTTCAGCCCTCTCCTTTAACCATGTTACATTTTTTTGTTTATTATTCTTTGTCCACCCCTGACCTCAATTTGGAATATTTTGCAGTGTTAGGTTGGTTTTTAATTTTTTATCAAAATATGTTCAGTGGATTTATTGGTTTTCTAAGTGTATAATTTAAATCAGCTGTATAATATTTGTTTTATACTCTGAAACCTGTTTTAATTTTACTTTAAAATTGTATTTGTGGAAAAGGTGTAATTAGCCTGAAGGCAAAAATGCAGTCACACTGGCTTCAGTTTTCTTTATTCATGCTTTTTATTTTGCTGACAGATTTCATTGGGCTTCATGTAGGGATTTTTATGTTGACTGTTATTTTCAGGTGTGTCAATGGATAAATGTTCACCTCAAAATTTGACATGGTTAGTTTGACTGATTCAGTCGTTTGTAATATTAGCTGGTGTGTCCCAAAAAAAACATACTGGATGTTGAACTTAAGCTCTATGTTTCCATACTTTGTATGCAACCACACAAACTACTGTAATTAGCAACTAAAGAAAATATTATACTTACAAAAGAAAAAAGAAATGTACAGAATTGCTGCTGAATTCATTTGCATGGGCCATATTGTTTATGCTGTAAAAAATATGTTGAAACACAATTTATTTTTAGTCAATTAACAGCAAATTGACAGGCAAATAGAAACATAGTGACATATTAAAGTTAAGCAGTTTTAATTAAATAAAAATGATTGCAAAATGATATTAACATTTCTGCTTAGTGTTTAAGTGTTACCCTGTCTACTGTTTGTCCAAACCGTAAAAAAATAACTCTAATTATGTATTTATGTCTATGCGATGGCTAAAGTGTCCCCTACTGATTGGTTTTGCACAAATAAAGGAACTTTTGTCATATTAATTAATCTTATTTTTTGCAGTTAGCTAGAAAACATTCTGTTCTTTCATAGAAATTTTCCACTATTACCAAAATTGTATAGTTTTTGTCTTAGTATCACATCAATCTTGAAATTTTAGTGTTATGACAACTATCTTGTGTTTATTTGTGTCACTTTATGCATAACCAGAAAAGCTTAATACTTTGTTTTCAACAGGTGTGGTTGACTAAGGACGTCTGTGATAAACTATGGGGAAGAAGAAGGTGCTGGATCTGTATAGAGCCCCATTTCCACTGTACACCGTCAAAGTGGATGCCACTACAGGGCTTGTGATAACAGCTGGAGGAGGGGGTCCCTCAAAGACAGGAATAAAAAATGCTGTAGTAAGTACTGATGATTGTTTAGATCAGTCTGTCTCAAAGTGTGGGCTGCGATGTACTGCATGTAAACAACTGTTAATTTCCCGTGCTACGCTACAGTTGGCTTACCAAAGGATGTACTTAAAAATAATAATGGACAAACGGTTTAAGACCAGGTCAATAAAAAGAAAACCAGAAGATACCAGTGGAATGTTTCTCAGGGTGAGGTCCAGAACTTTTGTTTTGTAAGTCCAGTGAATGCGATATGATGGGGAAGAGGTGGTGCGCAGAGGTGCGCCTATGCTGACCAACTGCATGTTAACACCTAAAATATAAAGTTATTTATATTGGGCTAAATAAAATGGCTGAAAGAAAATGTTTGTTTTTGCCAAGGCAACTCAATTCTATTTTTTGTTTATTATGCTTCTAAATTAGAAATATCCCTTAAATGTTATTAGTGCACAGAACTCTAGTAAAAAACATTTTTTGATTTCCATGTGTTTTTTATAACTGGAAAAGCTTAGAATTCATACTTTCAGAATCTGTAACTCAAAACAGTAGTGCACAAAGCATTGATTGTGTTAATGTGTTCAGGACCAGCAGAAGTGGTCCTGGCCTGTTTGGCGCCTTGGGCAAACCACCCTTCCGGGCCCTTCCCAGAAACTTCCACTGAGAACCAGTTTGTTTTCCAGAACCAACAGCATAAACTCTGTCATAATGTTCACTTGTATCTTATGTGCACAGCAGCAGTGGCTCGTTCTGCTTCACTCTGCGCCACACTCCTCTGAGCTTGGATGCGATGCAAAGTGCACCAATGTGAAATAATACAGCCGATAGAAGTCCAGAGACCTGCTGAGGAAAGCCGCTACCACGGAAACAGATTTTATTCTTAAATGATTCAGCTCCCATCTATCACCTAAAATCTCTCCTCCTAGACCAGTGTTTCTCAACCTTTTTTGGGCCAGCCCCCCACTAGCCCTTATCCAGGTCCCTCACAACCCCCCAGCAAAAAATTTGCAGGCTACTTTGCACTGACCATTATTTTATCATTAATATTACTATCACTATTGTAGATGTTTTGATTTTTATGCTTGTTTCTGTATTTATCATCAAAAATAACTTCCCAGAGAACAAAAAAAACATGGGAATAGAAATTATTTTCACAGGTGTCTACGAAAAATGCAATGAACATTCAAGATAAAATTGGTAGGCCTAACAGCAGCTAATCAGAGTGGGAAAAAATATTCTTATTTTGTGCCATTTTCTAGTTGTTAAATCTTGCACAAAATGATCAGATAAAAGATGTTCAACATGCCAGTTTAAACTTTGATCTATTTGCCAAACGACTGAGCTCTGCAACATTAAAACATGGATAGAACTGTAACTACATTAATCATAGCTCTTCTTCTCTTCAGTGTTTGTCAGTTTCTGGTGTTGCAGCTCTGTGCTGCCTTCAGGAGAATGGGACATCAGAGAATCATCCATAAAATTTCACCCACATGGCATTTATTGTGCAAACCAGAGCTTTCAGTGGAAAAACAAAAGTTCCAGGTCCCTTAATGCCATAGAAATATGAGACAGAAACATTGATCTTTATATAGACCTCTCTATTGATTTATAGATTAATAGTTTTACTGGACAGAAATGACAAAGAACAAATCTGGTTCTTAATCAAATCTAATTAAAAACATGAATAAGTGATAAGTTATTTAGTGTTATGATCTGTAAGATATATTTATTCTCAGTACTAGATATGGTCTCAACAAACCCATGACATTTCAACAATATTATTTGAATATAAATAATATTCAAATAATATTGAATATTATTTGAATATTTCCAGATATTTTTATCTGGAAATAGTGTGTTTATTCTTGCCATACCGTCCTCTGTATTAATTATTGATCGAAAGGTCTTGCCATACCAGTTTATTCCTCTGTATTTACTTTAGTTTCTTAGTTTATTCTTGCATTTTGTTATTCATTCATTTCCATTTAGTTTCCTTTGATTATCGTCTCTTGGTTTATTGCTATGTCCACTTTAGTTTATTTCCTGTTGCTAGATTTATTTTATCGTTTATTGACGCTCACCATCATTAATCTTCACTCATCACCTGCTGCGCCGCCTAATCATCATATGTTTCACATCATGTGTTGATTTTTCACTGTTCAGCGTCGGATTCTCTGTTTTTATGCCATAATTCACATCTAGTTCGTCGCTCCGTTTTATGTCCTGCTTCTCCTGTTTCAGAGTTTTGCGCAATGTGCGCTCTTTTTTTTTTTAAGCCCCTTGTCATGATTTTGTTTCTGTGTATTTGTTTTTGGAGTTTTTGTGTTCAGTTTGCTCCCTGTGTCTCTGTCTCTGTGTCTTCCCCGTTGATTGTTTCCCAGGTGTGTCTCATCCCCTTGATTACCCCGTGTGTATTTAAACCCACCTGTTGTCCTTGTCTCTTGTCGGATCCTTGTCGTGTGATGCCTGTTTCCCCGTGCTGTTCTCCGTTGTTCTGTGCTTGGATTATCATTAAACTCATCATTTTCACCTACATCCTGGGTCTGTCTGCGTCCTCATCCTCACCATAACCCACTGTTTTATGACACCCCGAAGGTGCAGGGCGGTCGGGAAGCGTATCGATGGGGAAAAGGCAGACTGACATAAACCTTTTAAAACAACGGAAACAATTTCGGTATTCTGATTATTGAAATTTAAAAGTGCTGTGGTACCGTTGTTCTATCACCCCAGTTTCATACCGGACCACTTACAGCTCCGGTGTTATCGCTATAAAATGAACGCTCTCTATCGTGGTATCACTATGGAGGGATTTCTTTATTTAAATGGGTTCATTTTTCAGAGGGATACACAGTGAGGGTATCATGATTTTAGCTACCAGTAGCAGGAGAATGGAGCTGCGCCAAGAAGCTAACAGAAGCTAACAAACACTGAATAGAAGAAGAGCTGCCATGTATATTGTTGCAGCCAAACGTGTTTTAATGTTACACAATACAGTTTTACCAAGTTGCTCAAAGTCTAAACTGGCATTGTTGTGCATTTAAAGTGTAAAATTTACCTTCGACCAAACGCCCCCCAAAGGCATCCCAGCGCCCCCCTTTTGTAAAAATGTCCGCCAGCGCCCCCTGCCATCCTCTGAACGCCCCCTGGGGGGCGGTACCGCCCACATTGAGAACTGCTATCCTAGACTGACGACGACTGCAAGCTTGAAGTGATAGCTTAGCAAAATTCCACCACCTGCACGTTATACTACTTTTGGCAATGCTCCCTTCAAGGAGTGTGGGAAATTCAGTATAAAAGAGCCCCACAGGAGCTGCATGTATATACTACATATAGAAGACCATCCATCCATCTATCCGTCCATCCATTTATTTTCTTCTGCTTACCCAGGGTCGGGTTGCGAGGGTAGCAGCTTAAGAAGGGAGGCCCAGACTTTGGTCTCCCCAGCCACTTGTTCCAGCTCTTCTGGGGGAATCCCAAGGAGTTCCCAGGCCAACTGAGAAACATAATCCTGGGTCTTCCCCGGGGCCTCCTCCCGGTGGGACATGCCTGGAACACCTGACCAGGGAGGCGTCCAGGAGGCATCCTGACCAGATGCCCAAGCCACCTCAACTGGCTCCTCTGGACATGAAGGAGCAGCGGCTCTACTCTGAGTCCCTCCCGGGATGACTGAGCTTCTCACCCTATCTCTAAGTGAGCTATGGAGAAAACCCATTTCAGCTGCTAGTATCCGCGACCTCGTTCTTTCAGTCATGACCCAAAGCTCATGGCCATAGATGAGGGTAGGAACATGGATTGACCTTTAAATCGAGAGCTTGGCTACAGCACCCGCTTCACTGCAGACGCTGCGCCAATCCGTCCGTTGATCTCCCGCTCCCTTCTTCCCTCATTTGTGAACAAGATCCCGAGATACTTAAACTCCTCCTGGGGTAGGACCCCCCACTACCCTTAAAGGTCTGGCTTTAGGATCGCAGAGATACGATCCTAAAGCCAGACCTCGTCCCCAGAGATTGGAGAGCCTGACCCAGAGTCCCCAGGCTCAGCTTCCTCAATGGAAGGCATGTTGGTGGGATTGAGGAGCTCTTCAAAGTACTCTGCCCACCGGCCTACAACGTCCTAGGTTGAAGTCCAAACTATAACAGTGTTGGTGCTACACTGCTTCCCCTCCTGAGAGCTCACCTCCAGGTAGTGGTCAGCACCTCTCTTCACCCGAGTGTCCAAGACATGCCGCCGCAGATCAGACGAAACGATGACAAAGTCGATCATCAAACTGTGGCCTAGGGTGTCCTGGTGCCAAGTGCACATATGGACACCCTTATTCCTGAAAATTGTGTTTGTTATGGACAAATCATGACAAGCACAGAAGTCCGACAACAGAACACCATTCGAATTCAGATCAAGGGGGCCATTCCTCCCAACCACAACCCTCCAGGTCTCACTGTCATTGCCCACATGAGCGTTGAAGTCCCCCAGCAGAACAAGGGAGTCCCCAGGAGGGGCACTCTCCAGTACCAAGGACTCCAAGAAGGGTGGGTAATCTAAACTGTCATTCGGCCCGTAAGCACAAACAACAGTCAGAGCCCGTCCCCCCACCCGTAGGCGGAGGGAGACTACCCTCTGGTTCACCGGGGTAAACCCCAACGTACAGGCGCCGAGATAGGGGGCAACAAGTATGCCCACTCCTGTCCGGCGCCTCTCACCTTGGGCAACTCCAGAGTGGAAGTACGTCCAGCCCTTCTCAAGGAGACTGATTCCAGAACCAGAGCCATGCGTTGAGGTGAGACCGACTATTTCTAGCCGGAGCCTCTCAGCCTCACACACCAGCTCTGGCTCCTTCCCCACCAGAGAGGTGACATTCCACATCCCAACAGCCAGCTTCCGCAACCGAGGATCAGACCGCCAGGGCCCCCTCCCTCGGCCACCACCTATCCCACATTGCACCCGACCCCTTTGGCCCCTCTCATGGAGTGTGGGCCCATGGGCAGGGGGACCCATGTCTCCTCCTCTGGCTGAGCCCAGCCAGGCTCTATAGGTAAGAGCCAAGCCACCCGGCACTTGCCATCATGCCCCACCTCCAGGCCTGGCTCCAAGGTGGGGCCCCGGTTACCCGCGTTCAGGCAAGGGAAAACTAGAACCATTGTTATTGTTCGTCATACGGGGAGTTCGGGTTGCGCTTGGTCCGGTTCTTCACCTAGGACCTGTCTCCCTTGGGTGACCCTACCAGGGGCATAAAGCCTCAGACAGCATAGCTCCTAGGATCATTGGGACACACAAACCCCTCCACCGTGATAAGGTGGCAGCCCAAGGAGAGGATCACTTTCACAATATTTACCAACAAAGGGAGGTAATTTGTGGAAAGGACTGTCAAAAAGGAGGACTTGGTCCTTGTCCTAAATATTTTTTGCAGTTCTTCTGGGCTCTGCTGGTTAGTTTATATCATGCCTCAAGCATCTGCATTTGGGTCCAACTTTAACCAGCACCATTCCCTGACACTGAATGTATGGCACCAAAAAAGGTTTTGTACTAAGAAGTATTATATTAACATTAATTTGTGTGTGAATAGGTTGTGTGGAAATTGCTTTGAATGGCTGACAAGATCAGCTTAAATCAATTGATTTATTTAGTGCCAGTTCACAACACGTCATCTCAACGCACTTTAAGAAAATGTCTGAAACTGCACTATAAGTTCGGTCTGTTTTATTTGTACATTTTAATTGTACTAATCTCTAGTTTTATTTCTAGTAAAGAAATTCTCATTAATTTTAATATAACTTTTTAATATTGTGGTGAAAATTTGCACAGACACCTAATGACAGAATGCAAATCTGATTTCATCAGTAGCAAACTTGTCTTTCAGCATTTCCTGGATGTGCAGATGGTTGGAAAAAATCAGTACAGCTCCAGTCTTCTTCACTCTCATGACACGGACACACGCGCCACTATAAACATGGCTGTTGGTGATGGTGTGATTGCTGCTGGACAGGATGGCACATGCAGCCTCATGAGGTTTAAACTCTGCCTGCAGAAAGAAGAAAATTCTACGCATAGAGATGGTATGGTTTGCAACTTTCTGAAGACTACTTGCTGTTTTAAAAAGACAGTTAAAGCATACTTTGAACTAAAGGGTTGTTATCTTTCCCATTTGGAGTCAGAGGTGGAATTACCATTTAAACTTTTGATTGTGATGCAGAATTTATTTATTTTTATTTACTTTTGGTTGTTTTTTTTTGTTGTTGTTTTTTTTGTGTTGCTTTTCCTTGATTAGTTTTTAATAGACCACACATCTGCTGTCGGGGCTCAAAAATTATAAGCAACCATATATAATGGTTTGTAATCTGATTCAAAGTTAGCCAGTGTCTTTAGTGTGAAACCTGAAATAATTTTAACCTTAACTCAAATGTGGTTCAGTAAAAGGTAAAACTTTAGGAACACTATTATTGAAATTAAACAAACAGTGCCACTGTATTTCACTCATAAATGGATCTACTTATTTTAAAAGACTCAGTGGAGGAAGGGCAACAGCTTTACATGTATCCTTTACATTGGTGTACAGTAAATCAGTTGTCCTGTTTTTTTCTGGTGGGAAAGTTGACTACCTGGTGAAAAGTAGCCAGAATGCAATCCAAGGTAACATGATTACAATCTCTTGATATTATTATGAGGGCCTCAGGGTGTTGTGACAAGTTGTATCTTTTGACAGACAACAGCTGGCTCCGCCCTCAGAAGAATGTAAACACAAACAGAGATCACGTGACTCGAGTAAGATGATGGGGACGCAGGCTGACAGCTATCAGCTCCAGATCAGGGCAACACACTCTGCTTTAACTGTGACATGGCCAAGGTTATGTAGATTACCAAACTGCTACCCCTTCTTTTTCCACATCCCAGACCATTTTTTGGTCCATCTCTGGATGGCAAAGTCTATCCATATCTTTTTTGAAAGGCTACATGTCTCTAGTAGGGATGCTTCGATCAGGTTTTTTGCTGCTGATTCCGATACCGATCATCCATGAAGCTGATATCTGCCGATGGAATGGCTGTTAATTTTTTTATTCAGGTATAAATGATGCTATGTTATCTGGCAAAATGGAAAAATTATCTGGCAATAAATTCACCTAATTTAGACATAGACATATTTTAACACATATCTAAAATCTTTTAAGTTACGTGCTGCAGCTTTAAGCAGATGTTCTGTGTGAGAGTTCACTGTCTGGTGGAGGTTGAGCGGCGCTCGGTCTGTGAAATATTACTACCAGTAGAGCATAGCGGCGGTCCAAGAGCGAGAGCAGAACCAGCGTCTTACACCGAATTATTTTTCAGGTTATTTGTTTAGCTTTCTGACTATCATGCTAATCCAAGTGAGTATTAGTAGCTGTGCATTGGTTTACCTGCTATTTGGCCGCTCTGGATGTCCTTTTTTTTCCTGCAGTGAGCCTCGATATAGTCAAACTCCGTCAAGTGTTTGTTTTTTAAATGCCATGTTATGGTAGTTTCATTGTGTTGATGCATTTTGACGTGCTTCACCCCCGAGGTAATTTTCCGCCGCAAAATGCAAACTTTCCTATTCACTCAGGGCGTCATAGTTCCACACCATAGGATTTGTTGCCGCACCATGTGAAGGAAAGAGGAAATAAGCTTCCCACATAGGCTGTGAAGTGAGATAAATGACTACGATCGGTTTTGGTGATCAGGAACAAGAGACAGTGATCGACGATCACCGATCATACAATTTTTCATGGAAATTGGCCGTTTATGATCGGTGGCCAATCGATCGGCACACCTCTAGTCTCTAGTTGATATTTTGTTATGATAGCCTTCCCAAAATGGTAGCTGAGTCATATCAGCTCTTGAAGTTAACAACACCTTTAGACAAATTCTGTTTTTTGAGACTGATTTATGTCTGGTTTAAGCTCATGATATGGGCATTTGTTAAAGTTCTATAATTTAGTGTTTGGTATCATCTTAAAGGGGACACTCTTGGCTTTCATTTAAGTCGGATTTTGAGTCTCTGACCAACACAGAGGTCACTAGAATTTGTTAAACCAAAAATAATACACATTTTTCCACACTTTTTGACTAAACTAAATATTTTTTTTTTCATCCTAGTGGTATTCAGGGACATCAGAGACACAAAAGTTGACAACTAATATATTCAACAGACTTTAAGGATTCAGAAAATGTATAATATACCTGTACTGTCTGTCTGTGGGAGGCGATTCTGAGCTGTAATTTGAAGTCACAGAATTGGGCTATAACTTTAATAAGTATCTGAAAAAGCCCTTTTCACCCAAGGTAAAAAGGGTGAAAAGAAACGGTTAGAGAAAGTTACTCGGAATCAAGAGAAAGTAATTTCTCGGTTTTGCTTTTTCTTTTTCCATGTCCCCTTAACAGCTCCGTTTTAATTAGCTCTTTAATGCACATTTTCAGGATCCCAGAAAATGCACAACTATATACGAATACACAATGATCAATGAATGTATTCTAAAGTAAATTCAAACCCATTAAACTGAATAATAATTATATTATAAAAACACCAAGGGAACTGGGCCTGGTGTCCCTGGGTTGAAGTGGCACTGATGTGGGTTCATTTTTGCCGGGCCGTTGGCCAAGGCTCCAGGTTGACTTGTATGCTTTATTTTCTAATTTCCCTTCACTACTCCTATCTCCTTCTTTCCCTTTAAGCCTTTCCCCCACTTTTTTTCTCTCTTTTCCCTGCTTTTTTCCAAGTATGTGTCCATTGCAGTTGAAATAAACCCAAAGCAATTTCTAATAAATATATATCCACTCACCAGCCACTTTATTAGGTATACCTTCCTAATACCGGGTTGGACCCCCTTTTACCTTCAGCATCCTTCATGGCATAGATTCAACAAGCTACTAGTAGAAACATTCCTCAGAGAGTCTGGTCCATAATTACATGATAGCATCACACAGTTGCTGCAGATTTGTCAGCTGAACATCCATGATGTGAATCTCCCGTTCCACCACATCCCAAAGGTTCTCTACTGGATTGAGATCCGGTGACTGTGGAGGCCATTCGAGTTCAGTGAACTCATTGTTGTGTTCAAGAAACCAGTCTGAGATGATTCACACTTTATGACATGGTGCATTATCCTGCTGGAAGTATCCATCAGAAGATGGGTTCACTGAGGTCATAAAGGGATGGACATGGTCAGCAACAATACTCAGGTAGGCTGTGGTGTTGACGTGATACTCAATTGGTACTAATGGACCCAAACTGTGCCAGGAAAATATCCCCCACATCACTGCACCACCACCAGCCTGAACCATTGATACAGGATGGAGGCAGGATGGATCCATGCTTTCATGTTGTTGATGCCAAATTCTGACCCTACCATCTGAATGTTACAGCAGAAATCGAGACTCATCAGACCAGGCAACATTTTTCCAATCTTCTGTTGTCCAATTTTGGTGAGTCTGCGTGAATTGTAGCCTCAGTTTCCTGTTTTTAGCAGACAGTAGTGGCACCTGCTGTGGTTTTCTGCTGCTGTAGCTCATCCGCCTCAAGGGTCAACATGTTTTGCGTTCAGTGGTTATTTGAGTTACTGTTGCTGTTCTATCAGCTCAAACCAGTCTGGCCATTCTCCTCTGACCTCTGGCATCAACAAGACATTTGTGCCCACAGAACTGATACTCAGTGGATATTTTCTCTTTTTCTGACCAATCTCTGTAAACCCTAGAAATGATTGTGTGTGAAAATCCCAGAAGATCAGCAGTTTCTGAAATACTCAGACCAACCTGTCTGGAACCAACAACCATGCCACGTTCAAAGTCACTTAAATCATCTTTCTTCCCCGTTCTGATCTCAGGTTGAACTGCAGCAGATTATTTTGGTCATGTCTGCATGGCTAAATGCATTGAGCTGCTGCCATGTGATTGGCTGATTTAACATTTGCATTAATAAGCAGTTGGACAGGTGTACCTAAAATATATATATATATATATATATATATATAATCTGCTGCGGCTGTATAGTATGTATTACTGCACCTTGATTCCAGGCATTGCAAAATCTTCAAAACATCTTATTGTATTATTTGTGTTTTGTTGTTAAGAGTGTTATTTCTGCTATAGGTAACGCCCTTGAACTAAGCAATGCCAGACGGAGATCTGGGAAAGCTGGCAAAGGTAATCTTGAGAACCGTTCTACTACTGGAGACGTGTCTGATACTAGGAATGAGACGGTTCAGATCACAGTGACCAATATAGCTGAAGTGCTGTCAGACCTAAACCCCCATGACCCTCTTCAGAAAGTTGTTAGGTTCAGTCCTGACATGAACCTTCTGCTGACTGGAGGCACCGACGGATACATCAGAGTTTGGGAGGTAAACTTTGATCAGTTTTTAAATGTGAAAATATCCCCACATTACCCAGCTGACATTTTTGTGTTTTCAAATCTACTTTAGGTAATCAGAAACAAAAAATATATACATTTTGTTTTTTCAAAGAATAACATTTCACTGGTCCTTCTTTCTACTACATTAATATCCATCATGTTTTTTTTTTTCTTTTTTCCCATCTTCCAGTTTTTCCCTTAATTTAGCCCAGAATAACATTTTTGAAAACTTGCCTTTTAGGTCATGGAATCATATGAAACATTTGAAAATCAGACAACAGCTTATCTCTATTTATTTATTTATTTATTTATTTATTTATTTATTTATTGTCCAATCTAGCAAAAGTGACAAATTCAAACTATTTAGGTAAAGAAGAAAACAAAACAAAAAAAATTCTCCAAGTTTCTTTTGCTGACACAACAAGAAGGTTTAACAGTTATGCATTTACTAACAATGGTATTAATGTAAATAATAATAAACATTAAATATGTTTAGCAGGTTTCCGTATAAACCTTGTAGATGTCTTGTAGTGGTGTGTTTTTGTTTTGACCTTGTCACTGGATTTTTTTTTTTAAAGTTTCCATCCCTTGAGAAAAAGTTTGACTTTAAAGCACATGAAAAGGAGATCGATGACCTGGATATGAGTACAATAAGCAAGGTGAACTATCAACTGCTCTTAATATGACTGTAATGAATGTTCATAATAAATGTTCATTCATGTTTCATGTTTCCTCTTGCAGCAACTTGTGACTGTGGGGCGAGACTTTGTCTGCAATGTGTGGAGTGACAACCAACTGGTTACAAGTCTGAACTGGCTTGAAACTATGCCTCAAATTGCTGAAAAGACCTATCGATATATGGCCTGCAGGTATGATAATAAGGAAATGGGAGAAGGGTTTCTTCTCTTGCAAGGTCCATCTAAGTTGTTTTTGTGTCTTTCTAGGTTTGGAAATGGTGAAGATGAGAAAGATGCCATAAGGCTTTACACAGTGCAAATACCTCATAAACGAGACAAAAAACCTCCTCCATGCTATATCACCAAGTGGGACGGCAAGATCTTACTTCCAATGTTAACATCTCCCTGTGGTACTGAAGTTATCTCCTGTCTGGCTGTGAGGTAATTGAACTGGGAGAACCAGAAGATGAAGATTGCAATTTTTTTTTGGAGGGGGGGGGTGACGTTATACCATAATTAATTCTGATGTGTTTGTTACTGGCATCATATATATACTGCTCAAAAAAATAAAGAGAACATTTCACTTTAATTTTG
>NW_006800006.1:221640-224313 GCF_000485575.1 Poecilia formosa | reverse complement strand
TATATATATATATATATATATATACATGTTTGTGTGCACATATAGAAAGTAGATCAATCACGCATTTGAGGATGGCAGATGGAAAATGTAATCTTTGACTTATCTGTAACAGTGACTCTGGGAGGTTTCTTGGCCTTGGAACAGTAAATGGATCAGTAGCAGTTCATATTGCTTTTTCTCTACAGGTAACATAAACATCATACTAACCCTAACATATAAAGTGTATGCATAAAAGTTTATTTGTATGTTAATTTTTGCAGAAGCTGTACTATGTTCATGAGTCACATGGCATTGTTGTGACAGATGTAGTCTTTCTGCCCAACTTGATGAAAGGCCAAAATATCAAAGGGAACAACAAAGCAGCATTACTGAGTGTAGCTGTGGATAGTCGATGTCAAGTACATACTGTCACCAAAGAAAGTGAGTCTGGCATTTTCATTTTTTCATTTAAAATGCATATCTCTGAGCCTCTCATGTTTTGCTGTTATTTTTTTTTCCATTCATCTTAGGGCCTATTCCTCCCTGGCTTTTCTTCTGTGGGCTCATCATCGTGGGAATGCTCTTAATTTTGCAGTACCTTTTTCCAGTGTTGATCTAAATGATGCATATTATCTGTGATTAATAAACCTCTGACAAATTGTCAGCACCTACAATTACTGGTTTAATAGGTTTCAATAAGGCTCAAGCCCAAACAACTGTATATTATAAAGTACATTTTTTGTTCTGTGAATATGGTTCAGATTCACTTTACTCTTTGAGAAACAGGCTTTATGAATGGGTTCATGAAAATGTAGAATTATTATGTAAAGGAATTATTTCCACATCTTTGTAGGAACACACACACAATAACCACTTTTCGAATGTTTTCCATTATTGTAGAGATTTTGATTTTGAGAGGAGAAATATCTTTATTAGATGGGCCAACTTAGAAATTAAGTAATAACTTTAAGGTTTAGTTGTAAATATACTGTCTTTGAATAATTAGTATGAACCGAAAATAGCAGATTTGAATTAAGTTGATGTGACCACAGATAGTTTTATTAAAAACATTATTGATTGTAATGTTTTTACGACTGTTGATATACAGTCGTATGTGTTTCAGTCATCCCCATATTGGTATTTTATTTCTATTTTTTAAAGATTAAATAAAAGAATCAAAGGCACAAAATTATTTCTATATAATTCTTCCTCCAATCCTTCTGGCTCTTGTAGCATTTTTCAAATCTTTAGTAATTGGTTTGATTCACAGCAAGAGCTTTGTGGGCAGTGTTGACCACAAGATGGGGAAAATGAAAGGGCAGAACCTAGAAACCTGGACTGACCAGTGGTTGGAAAATTGTATTCCAAAAAAAATTGTATGTTGGCTTTTTCTCAACATACAGTAGCTTCTTTTTTACGATTAGCCTGATTTAAAAAGCATTTTTCAAAATTCAAAAATACTTTATTAATCCCAATGGGAAATTAAATGTTGTAGCTCATTAATTTAGATTCTACAAAGATCTATTGAAGATGGTGATGGCTGTTGGCAGGAAAGATTTTCTCCAGCACTCTGTACTGCACTAAATCTGAAGAACTGAACCAGAACTGAATCAGAACTGAACCAGCCTTCTTTATCAGGCTGTTGAGCCCAATTAAAATGGCTGAACCACAATGTTTTTAATTGAGAGTGGTAGACCTGTGACACCAAACCTCTCTGTAATTTGGGAATGCCTTTGGTGCAAATATGCGTTTCCTGTAAGAATATTACCTCTGATTTCAGTTTATTCAT
Source organism: Poecilia formosa (assembly GCF_000485575.1). NCBI lineage: Eukaryota > Metazoa > Chordata > Actinopteri > Cyprinodontiformes > Poeciliidae > Poecilia > Poecilia formosa. Next base: position 222,545 of record NW_006800006.1, on the reverse strand, counting down.
ATGAGAACACTGTTGCATAGAAAAAGCTTCTGCAATTATAATGGAGGCTCAGATGTTTTCACTAAACATTTTCTGTTCAGTTTTTATTGAACACAAAAACAGCAAAAGCTGGATAAAAGCAACAGTCGTTTGAATTGTGATGCATTTGGTTTGAAGCAAAAATGTCTTAACTGTCAGCGCGAAGGCAGCAGATAAAACACCGATATCAAAACACGACAGGTTATAAAGATAGCCTTATAAAATGTATCTTATTAGCAGCCCACTTAACAAAGACAAAAGGAATGTTTATCATGTAAGTGCTTGTTTTCATTATTATTTTTTTTATTAAACTGCATTTGTTTAGTTGTGAATTTTAACTTAACTTAAAATAACTTTTACAAATTAATTTTAGTTTCAGCATATAACTAAAGTATGTGAAGTATATGCAACCCTGTCCGTGTCAGATGACACCTCGCTGTTTCTTAGACTCTGCATTGTGTTTTCTTTAAGGGTTTTTTTTTGTCGGAAGAAAACTTGAGGCAGGAATCGGACACACACGGCGGTTGAGATCGTGGTTCAGACCGTCTATTTGGACAGCGCAGCAGCTTCGTCTTCAGAATTCACAGCAAATACTGCGTGTCAACATAAGTCTCATCAACGCAGTTTTTTTTGTTTTTGTTTACAAATATAGCATATACTAAAAAATAGAAGAAAAAGACAAAATGATACCAAACTAACTACTTGGACATTAAAAGTAACACTTGGCTACAGTGAGGGGCTGGCAGTCAGTATTGCTTGTCTTCAGAATTCACAGCAAATACTGACCTTTGTACTGCCAACGCACAGTAACAGACACCAAGTATGGCGTTCTTCAACAGACACACTTTACCAACTTCCACAACCCAAAGAAAAAAATCTAACATTTT
>NW_006800006.1:217680-221076 GCF_000485575.1 Poecilia formosa | reverse complement strand
CTTTGTTTATGACCAATCCAATTTTTCAAATACTGTCAACTCTACAATGGTCTATTAAAGGCCTTTCTGCCAAACAGTGGTCTTCAGAAACACAATTTAACAGTAACAGAGCCAATGTGGGTCATTCTGAAATGGATAATGGTAGTTACTACCATCACAATCTTAAAATAATAAAAGTACTTGAGTGAATACTAGTACTTTTTTGGTGACAAGAAAGACTAAAACTAATAAGAAAACAAAATCACGGACAAAACACATACATTTCTGATCAGTGTGAGCGCAGACTGAACAGATAAGGCTCCAGGTTTAACTTAAGCCTGGCCGTTAGCCTGGTCTGGAGCAGGCTAGCTTCACAGAATAAATTACCATGGTAAGTTATGTGTTACCTCTTTTGTGAAACTGAATCAAGAGCTTTTGCAGCAGGGATGGTGTTGAAGGCCTCACATCTGCTGTGGTCACACAGAGAGGTGTGTCACTAGGTGGTGGTATAAGTCTGGTGCTGATGGTGGTGTTAGGATCCATAAAGAAGGCATCAAACTTATTGAGTGCATCTGTCAGTGAGGGGTCCCTTGGGCATTGTGCATCCCTGATGTTGTAGTCTGTTGTGTTCTTGATGCCCTTCCACATCCACCGGGAGTCGTTGGTGGTGAAGTGGCCTTGAATTTTCTGGGTGTATGTGGCTCTGGCCCTCCCTCACAATGCCTGCAGTCAGTTCTTTCCTAAAGCAGCGTCCCTAGTTTTCAGCAGAGCTCTCACCTCGGCATTCAGCCAGGGTTTCTGGTTTGGATAACGTACTGTCCAGTTGGTGGTGACATTACCAGCACACTTAGAGATGAAGCCTAGAACAGAGGAGGTGTATCCCTCCAGGTCCACCTCTCCCTCATATATAGTAAGTAGAAAGAGTCAGGCAGCCTCTAAATTGTCACGGGTTGCCATAGTTAAACACATTTGTCTTGCTGTTTTAACAACAGCTAACATATTGTTTAGTGTACTACAACTTTTTATCATGGCGTGATAAAATTAGTTAAGCTACGAAATTGAGATTAGTGATCCATTAATGGCCTGTATGTATTCATACAGGTGAAGTGGATAATGACAGGAGAAAATAGCCCAAACTTCAGTAGCAGATGTAATCACTTTCTAGAAATATTAAAGCAATTTTGTTCGCGGAGAGAGTATTAGCTCTCATTGAGATATGTGGAGTCCCTCTGAATAATATATCCATGTGAGCAAGGGCACCTTAATAGGGTTTTCTTTAAATGTAAGTTTTCATTTAAAAAATAGAGAAAATACTGAATTTTTATTGTGCTTGCAATGGACAAATAAAATACAATAATTTCTTCCAATTTTGGTCATGATTAGCAGGCATCTCATTGTTTTGTGATGTGTGAGGCACACGTAGCTTCTCTGAAGCCTGTCACTATTCCTTGTAAAGAGCTGACTGCTGCAGTGGTTGCTAGCAGGATGCACAAGTTATTGAGGAAGGAGTTACAAATGGACCTGTCTACCCCTAACCCTGCAAGCATGTCTTTTGGACAGACAGCCCTTCTGTTTTGAAGTACGGTAAAAATTATACTTCTAGATTCAAAATCTTTGTAGCAAACTGAGAGTCAGATATGTATAAACTGTGCAACGCATCTTAATGAATGTATGTAAATACTTCAAGAAACCATGCAGATTTAACCTGTAGGGGTGCAGAGGTCAGACACTAAACATCTGATGAATGGCTTTCTGGTCCAGATTTCTTGTGTGAACCCGAGAACAGATGGCTAAAAATCCCTGAGATCTTGAAAGACATTTCAAGATCCTGAGGTCAAAATAGTGGTGATGAATTTTACTCAAGATGGACAAGATAGTCCAGTAGAGAGGCTTTTTAACTACTTTTCTTTATGACTTAGCCTTAAGAAGGCTGCTGGTGGCTTCTCAAGTGTAACACCTTGTTGCTGTTTTTGTCGCATCGAAAGCTGTTAAGAGAAACCCTTTCTGAACTACATCTAAGTGCTGAGCACCTGGAGAAAGAACCAGTTGTCAACAGGAAAGATGACAAGGCTCAGGTACCAAAGAGTCTTCTATGCTTAGAAGATATGGTTTAGATATGGTAATAAATAGAGGTATTTATTACAGTTTGAAATTAATATCTGTAACGTAGTTCAGATGTGAAAAAAAGTGATGTGCTGTGAATACTTTTCTGATGCACCATAGTGCAGAAGTTTATTGTTTTGGTGTAATGTAATTTTAAATGTCACAACTTTAGCAGAAAAGTGTATGTAGAAAATAATCCTTATCAAAAATAAAGGCTCAACATCATCACTGTCTCTGTACTAAATATATGTAGTAAATCATGACATGAATTAATTTGTCAGTAAGATAAGTTTATTGAATATGGATGTATATATACCGATGCATTAAGTAATTTAGAATTTGAAAAGTCCGTTCAGTAAATCAATTCACTTAAGTCATTACATATAAACTGGCCTTTTAACGACTTTATTCCTTTTGATTATTTTTCACTTAAAGTTAAAGCACTTTTAATCTGACAAATGAGCCTCATCAGAACATATTTAAATGTATTAAATATGAGTGTTTGAATTTACATTTCCAAGTGACTAGGACGTCATGTTAGAGGGAGGAGCCCTCTAACCCGTACCAAGATGGCGATGGTATTGCCGCATCGTTCGTATCAACAGCAGTAGTCAAGGCGACATCATCATGTACATCTTTGAATGCTTTTGGTTTTCCGTTTTCTGCTGAGAACACAGATGCGGTGCTAAGTCAGGGTGACTCTCTCTTTTACGTTTATTTTCTCTCACTGAGTTATTTATTTTGATGAAAAATATTCCCTCCGTATGGCTGTGTTATTGTAAACTGCAGCATTTCAAGAGGACTGCGAGAAGCCTCGTTATTCTAATGGTAATTATATTTAGCACAAACAATGAGACATAATCTGGCGTTACTGAAGGTAAGTGGAAGTAGGAGGACATATGATGTACATAATTTCCCAAACATCCAGAACAGCTTATAGAAATGAAATGTGTCCTGCATGCTAGGTTCATGGAAACAGGGAATAAGGATTGGAGAATAAGGGGATGAAGGAAAAATCCTAGTCAGAGGAGTGTGTGTAATATGTACATGTTTTAATTGAGGCTTTTGCAACCGAAGATGGGGTTGCCTGTCGATAAGCAGTGAAAAAAGTAATGTATAGACTCTAGGTATGTAAGATTAGGATGTTAGATTTTAGACGTGCTTCCACAACATACCTGTGTGAGGGAGCAAACATGTTGCTATGCAGGCCAACATGCACATGTTGTCTATATATATAAAATCACTTGCAAGACAGATACTTTATTCTATCTATCTATCTATCTATCTATCTATCTATCTATCTATCTATCTATC
>NW_006800006.1:210779-217670 GCF_000485575.1 Poecilia formosa | reverse complement strand
TATCTATCTATCTATCTATCTATCTATCTATCTATCTATCTATCTATCTATCTATCTATCTATCTATCTATCTATCTATCTATCTATCTATCTGTGGACATAATCTATGCTACAGCTATTGTTGGATGGGTATAAATATCTATGTGCTAAACTTTCTGTCTATCTGTATTCAGGCATGGAAAGATGAAGAAGGAAACTATTCAATTCAGAGAAATGATGAAGAAACAAATTCTTCAAAAATAGACAAATATGGGATATAGCAGAAAGTCACATATTGTTAATGAATTTTGAAGCATCTAATCAGTATTGATTCATCTTTCTGATAAACGATAGAACTACCCTGTGCTGGTGACAGAACATTGATTGACTGCATTGGACTAAGGGGACATCAGTGCTGTGATGAAAGAATACATCTCTCCAGTGCTGTTGTAAGTTATGAGAACACTTGATTGTGTGTGCTCAGAAGAATCAAGACCACTCTGCAAAGAGAAAAGTGATACATTTGAACATTATTTTTATATTAATCCACTGCTGCAGGACAACATGCCTTATATTCTTTGATTAAAACAAGACTGAAAATTTTGGTTCAGTTTTCACCATGCCTCGCAATCAAGCTTTTTCTGAACCAGAGTACTCTGTGGAGTATTCAGCAGACTGCTCTGTGACATTGCCCTCTGATCCGGGGCAGGCTGTTGGGCGAACACACGAGGTTACAGTTCGAAATTCTGGATCCTGCCTTTGCCTGCCACGGTTTATGCGCCTGACATTTGCACCAGAGTCGTTGGAGAATCTCTACCAGACCTACTTCAGAAGGCAGAGACATGAAACACTTTTGGTGCTGGTTGTGTTTGCTGCTCTTTTTGATAGTTACATCCTCATCATGTGTGCAGTGGTTTATACCTCTGAAAAACTTGCATCTGTTTCTGTGGCAACTGTGGGATTGGCAGGAGATATTCTTCTCTACCTGCTGTGCCGCTTTGGGTTGTTACCAGACCGGATCTCAAGACGTTTTGTGCCCTATTCCCTCTGGGTCCTTATCGCATTACAGATATTTTGCCACTTGGGTCTAAACTATGCTCGTTTCCACCAGGCTAGTGACACAGTGGGTTGGCAGGCCTTCTTCAGCTTTTCTTTTTTCCTTACTCTGCCTTTGAGACTAACACCCATTGTGCTCATCACTACTGTATCCTGTGGGGTTCACACCCTGGTTCTTGGAGTCACCATTGCTCAGCAGCAGCAGGAGAACATCCAGGGCTCAGCGCTCGCCAGACAGGTAACACTTGAGGGGGGAAGTTGGGTCAGTGAGATTGTCTCGCACTAGTGTTTCTCAATTGTGGCTCTTATGTTCTTATGTAATTGTTTTAGATGTGTCTCTGTTGTAGAACAATTGACTCAAATGATTGCATGACCTCCTCTCCATGCACTTGATTGCATGCAGAGGGAACACCTAAAACATGCAAGGCAGTTGTCCTCGAGGACAGGAATTGAGAAATACTGTCGTAAGCTAACCTGGGTTAATAAATGTTCTTCAGTGATAGACAGGAATTAACTTTTGGACGGAAATAACTACAGTGTTCTTCTGTAATTTCTGTGAGTGTACTTAAAATGTGGAGCTTATAATTTGTGACGACTAGATTTAGTTACATGTTTGTGACAGACAAACATGGCCTACACCAGCTTTTCCATGCATTGTTGTGGGGATGCTGGTGCCTATTTCCAGAAGCTCTGTCCAGTTTGAGTAACCAGATTCAAAAGTGGCAGAAGTATCCCAAGACATAGTCCTTAGTTGAGGTCAGAAATGGGCCATGGTCATAAACAATAGGTCAAGGCAAGGCAAGAAGAAACCCTAGACAGGCTCTCAGGCATTATACAATCTAGCAGAAAATGTCTGGCTGGAAAGAACATATTTAGGTGGAGACATGGGAGAGAGGCAGCAGGCAATAATCAGACACAGGTACACATGATGAGAGTAATAGTGGAAAATAAGTGCGTAGGGTTGTCATCTTTCAGAAATAAAAATAAGGAACATTTGCCACAGTTTCTTGGGGGCCAGAGCTATTCAACTCTAACTCGGTGGAGTTCCCAGTGCTGTGGTATGCTTTATTTTATGTCTGTGTTTTTTCTAAAGGAGTGATCAAGAAACTAATTAGTCATACACAGAGGTGAGGAGTGAACCAACACTGTCTTGGCTCACAGTGTAAGTTGTAGTAGTAACTGGATTCGCCTGGGTTTCTGAAACTGAAAACCCAGGGTCTGCACATCCCTACCCTTGAACTTACTCTGAGTTGGCACTTACCCCGCTTTCTGAAACGGGGCCAGATGGCTGAGGTGGTTTTGGAGACAAACAAAACTTGGTTAACAAGCACAAGCCCACATATATTCATCTTCTTGATGAAAATGTGATTGTGTAATAGACACATTAATAATTTGAAATAAACTGGAACAAAAAATTATAAATGTGTGGTCTAACAATGGGAAAAGCCAGGTAGTAAATCTGGAAACAAGTTGGTAAAGTTGGGAATTGATCCAGAGGCAGCCCAAGGTGTTTCTTAAATCTCAAATGATTTGTTTTAGTGTGAATCGCCATTTGGTCACTAAGATTAGAGAGAAACAGTATTTGTTTTAACAACATTTCATTTAGACATTTTCAAGAGTAAAGTGTGATCTGTGAATTTTCCACTCAGCTGTCCACGCCGTAATTAAACATAGCTAAATCTTAAACTTATTTGTGAACTTTATACCATTACAGTTTAACCATTGAAAGTATTGCCATTAAACACTGTTTAAAGAAGAAACAACACTTGTCCACAGTCTATGAACTGCTGACCTTCAGAGTTTTTCCAGCTGCTTCAGGAGTCACCATTGTTGTTGTCTTCGCTCCCAGTCAGCTCTGGTGTCAACTGTGGCAAGAAATCTCTGGCAAAAACTTGCTGATAGCTTCAAAAATGTGGACATAATGTTTCCTTATTTATTTGCAGGCAACTACGTATGTATGCAACTATTTCCAATTAATTAGAAAAAAATCCCCAAAATAAGCAACCAATTCTTGTTTTTTTTGTTTTTAAATACTCCACTATGGAAATTTAAGAATAAATAAAATCCTTGAAAGCAGATATTAAATGATATTCATGATCACGGTGATTGCATGTACATCTCTGCTGTTTGTCCCCATCAATTTTTGAAAATGCATTTATTTATTTTTTGTAATCTGCCCAGGATTAAAACTGTTATAGACAGATTTAACACAGATTATAGCATTAATACCCCGTTCACTAGTTAGTTAACTATCTTGTAACATGAGATTGGAGGGAGCCTCGCCACATTGACTGACATACTGTACTTCTCTATCTCATATGGGTCCCTCCTGAAAGCAACAGTTTTGTTTATGCGCATTGGTTGAGTGTCCAGATATTTTCTTTTTTGTTGGTCTCGAAGCCATGGGTCTGCTACGCATTGTGCAAACAAATGGTCTTGGTATATACTAAGACAGTGTGGATCACTTCTGGTTCAGACTTGTGGGAACTATGTATAGGGCTTCTTGTAGTCAAATAGTTCATAAATAGATGTATATTCTCATCTCATCCTGAGTTCTAATTTTGAATCTCTCTTCATGTTTGTTTTCAAGCTACTGGCCAACATTGTGATCTATATTTGTGCCATCACCGTGGGTGTCACATCGTACTACATGGCTGACCGGAAGCATCGAAAGGCTTTTCTGGAAGCAAGACAGTCACTGGAAGTTAAACTTAACCTAGAAGAGCAAAGCCAGCAACAGGTAAGAAGACCTATAGACACCTTGCATGCTATCATTTACCTCTGGAAATTTTGCATATGGGCACAACACTGGAGGGAAAAAAGACTGTTGTTTTACATGCCATCCATAGCCAGGCTGCTGTGGTACAATAATTTTGTTAGCAAAATGAAACTGAAGATGTTGGTATTATTAATTCAGTGCAGCGCCACAGCAATGGGAAAAATAACTCGGAAAAACTTTTGAAGAATGATTCAAAACCTCTCGTATTTTTGTTGTTCTCTGTGTCGGCTACAATACACACAGACTTGTTGCCATAGCAACTGATTGACAACAACGCCACTAAAGTATCAAGATTCAATGCCAAAAAAAACTTTGTCATGATTTGCGGTTGGTGATGGTGAGGATGAACGCAACAAGCCCAGGTTGACATAATTAGAAGATGATAGGTTTAATGATGAATCTGAGAAACAAAATCCAAACACTGGCAACACAGGAAAACTGGAGCCTTAGGCACACAGACAGGAACGACAGCGTTGACACGGCAATATCTGACATTAGACAAGGACCCGACAAGAGACAGAGACAACAGGTGGACTTAAATACACTGGAGGTAATCTGGAGGTAATCAGGGAAACTAGACACAGCTGGGAAACAATCAAGGGGAGAACAGGACAACACAGAGACTCACTGGACAAGGAAACCAAAAATAAACACACAGAAAACTCAAATCCTCACAGACTTAAAAATTTCCTACACAAAGAACAGAACATTCAGTATTATGTTTTTAGGCTTGATGTTTATTTTGCATCATTAATAAGTAATCTTTGTGGTAGATTATTTATTATCTAGTTAGCTGCTATTAGCTAGTCTAACTAGATGATTAGCTCATTTAAACACCTGCTCTGCTGATGATCTGTCAGAGTTTGTGTGTAGGTCGCCTTTTTTTGTTTAAACACACAGAATTTCACCTCACATCTACATGCTACAGTTGTCCACTACTTCCCTCTCCCTTGCTATTTTTTCTTCATTAAAACTTTTTCCTGACCTTGTTATCTTGTTATCATAGTGTTGACAATTAGTGTAGACATTTAAGTGTAAGCACTGCTTACACTTAAGATTTAGCAAGTTTTATTGAAAACTTAGCAGCTAAATCCAATGCTAGTCATTGTTAGCAAGCAGCTTTTTGCCCTCTAAGAGGGAGTGGGGGCAGGATCTTGTGCACGTGACCTCATTCTGCAAGGGCTCTATTGTAAATATTTTACTGTAATAAGTGGGACAGTCAAATCAAAATCAAATCAAGTTGTATTTGTATAGCACATTTCAGCAACAAAGCGCTTTATGTCATCCATCCATCCATTTTCTAACACCCTTGTCCCTGGTGGGGTCAGGGGGGTGCTGGTGCCTATCTCCAGCTAACATTCCGGGCCCATTCTGAAAGAAACATTTTTGAGAGACGGGGTACACCCTGGACAGGTCGCTAGACTGTCGTAGGGCAACACAGAGACAGACAGGACAAATAACCATGCACACACACTCACACCTAGGGAGAATTTGGAGAGACCAATTAACATCACAGTCATGGTTTTGGACTGTGGGATGAAGCCGGAGTACCTGGAGAGAACCCACCATGCACAGGGAGAACATGTGCAAACTCCATGCAGAAAGACCTGGACTGGGAATTGAACCCAGAACCTTCTTGCTGCAAGGCAACAGCTCTACCAACTGCACCAATGTGCAGCCCGCTTTATGTCATAAAAACACAAAAATACAAAGTCATAGAAACACACAGTCAACAACTGAAACACTACATGCAGATCAGAAACCAGAAGACTTGAGGAGTCTGGAAGGTTGATACAACATCAGCATGTCTTTAATGTATTGTGGTGCTAAGCCGTTCAGTGATTTATAAACCAACAGTATCTCAAAGTATGTTCTCTGAGGTCCAGGCAGCCAGTGTATTGACTTTAGACCTTGGGTGATGTGCTCTATCTTTCTGGTTTTAGTAGAATATGAACAGCAGCGTTCTGGATCAGATTGAGCTGGAGGATTGATTTTTTAGTCAGACCTGTGAAGACGCTGTTGCAGTAATCAATGCGACTAAAGAAACACATGGATGAGTTTCTCTAGATCTCACTGAGACATCAGTCCTCTAATCCTGGAGATGTTCTTCAGGTGGTAGAAGGCCGACTTTGTGACTGTCTTAATGTGGCTCTGAAGGTTCAGGTCAGAGTCCATCACTACTCCCAGGTTTCGGGCCTGATCACTGGTTTCTAGCTGTAATAACTGAAGTTGTGTGTTGACTCTACATCGTTTCTCTTTAGGTCCAAAGATAATAACCTCCTTAATAATAACCAGTTTTGTTTCTGTTCAGCTGGAGAATGTTATGGCAGATCCACACATTTATCTGTTCTAAGCATCTGTTCAGTGATTGGATGGGTTCAGAGTCACCTGGTGACATCGTAATGCAAAGCTGTATATCATCTGTGTAGTTATGGTAACAAATCCTATTTGCTGTTATAACCTGAGCTAGTGGGAGCATATACATATTGAATTAGAATGGTCCTAGGATTGAACCTTGGGGTACCCCACATCTGACTTCTGTCCGCTTCAATGAGAAGTTTCCTATTGAAACAAAGAAAAATCCCAGTTCTTTATGTAAGATTTGAACCAGTTGCATACTGGACCAGAGAGTCCTACTCAAGTCTTAAGAGCCTGTCAAGTGCTGCAAATAAAGCTCAACCATCATTAAGGTTTTTGTTTTATGATTTCAGCAAAGAACAGTTCCCTTGCATGTTTTAGTGTTGAGTGATAGCTATGCAGTCTTTCTTTATAGATCTCATAATAAACGTGAAGTTGAGTTTTACACCATTTATGTTCGGTCTTACGGCAAAGTTGTCTTCCAGATCTAATTGTTTGTGCATTTCTCCATGGAAACTTGTTCCTACCAGACACAACCTTCATTTCAATGGGAGCAGTGAAATAAATGGTACCTGAAATTTTAGAATGTAAATTATCTACCAACTCATCTACATGGTTACAGCTTAAAGGCGAGGAAGAAGAGTAGATTTGATTAAATGTTTCTGCTGTGTTGTCTGTGAAAGAGTGTTTTATGATAGTAGCTGATTGGCTAAGGATTG
>NW_006800006.1:192869-209637 GCF_000485575.1 Poecilia formosa | reverse complement strand
TAGCAGAAAATGTCTGGCTGGAAAGAACATATTTAGGTGGAGACATGGGAGAGAGGGGGTAGAGTTGTCATCTTTCAGAAATAAAAATAAGGAACATTTGCCACAGTTTCTTGGGGGCCAGAGCTATTCAACTCTAACTCGGTGGAGTTCCCAGTGCTGTGGTACGCTTTATTTTATGTCTGTGTTTTTTCTAAAGGAGTGATCAAGAAACTAATTAGTCATACACAGAGGTGAGGAGTGAACCAACACTCTGTCTTGGCTCACAGTGTAAGTTGTAGTAGTAACTGGATTCGCCTGGGTTTCTGAAACTGAAAACCCAGGGTCTGCACATCCCTACCCTTGAACTTACTCTGAGTTGGCACTTACCCCGCTTTCTGAAACGGGGCCAGATGGCTGAGGTGGTTTTGGAGACAAACAAAACTTGGTTAACAAGCACAAGCCCACATATATTCATCTTCTTGATGAAAATGTGATTGTGTAATAGACACATTAATAATTTGAAATAAACTGGAACAAAAAATTATAAATGTGTGGTCTAACAATGGGAAAAGCCAGGTAGTAAATCTGGAAACAAGTTGGTAAAGTTGGGAATTGATCCAGAGGCAGCCCAAGGTGTTTCTTAAATCTCAAATGATTTGTTTTAGTGTGAATCACTATTTGGTCACTAAGATTAGAGAGAAACAGTATTTGTTTTAACAACATTTCATTTAGACATTTTCAAGAGTAAAGTGTGATCTGTGAATTTTCCACTCAGCTGTCCACGCCGTAATTAAACATAGCTAAATCTTAAACTTATTTATGAACTTTATACCATTACAGTTTAACCATTGAAAGTATTGCCATTAAACACTGTTTAAAGAAGAAACAACACTTGTCCACTGGTGTCAACTGTGGCAAGAAGTCTCTGGCAAAAACTTGCTGATAGTTTCAAAAATGTGGACATAATGTTTCCTTATTTATTTGTAGGCAACTACGTATGTATGTCCAATTAATTAGAAAAAAATCCCCAAAATAAGCAACCAATTCTTGTTTTTTTTTGTTTTTAAATACTCCACTATGGAAATTTAAGAATAAATAAAATCCTTGAAAGCAGATATTAAATGATATTCATGATCACGGTGATTGCATGTACATCTCTGCTGTTTGTCCCCATCAATTTTTGAAAATGCATTTATTTATTTTTTGTAATCTGCCCAGGATTAAAACTGTTATAGACAGATTTAACACAGATTATAGCATTAATACCCTGTTCACTAGTTAGTTAACTATCTTGTAACATGAGATTGGAGGGAGCCTCGCCACATTGACTGACATACTGTACTTCTCTATCTCATATGGGTCCCTCCTGAAAGCAACAGTTTTGTTTATGCGCATTGGTTGAGTGTCCAGATATTTTCTTTTTTGTTGGTCTCGAAGCCATGGGTCTGCTACGCATTGCGCAAACAAATGGTCTTGGTATATACTAAGACAGTGTGGATCACTTCTGGTTCAGACTTGTGGGAACTATGTATAGGGCTTCTTGTAGTCAAATAGTTCATAAATAGATGTATATCCTCATCTAACCCTGAGTTCTAATTTTGAATCTCTCTTCATGTTTGTTTTCAAGCTACTGGCCAACATTGTGATCTATATTTGTGCCATCACCGTGGGTGTCACATCGTACTACATGGCTGACCGGAAGCATCGAAAGGCTTTTCTGGAAGCAAGACAGTCACTGGAAGTTAAACTTAACCTAGAAGAGCAAAGCCAGCAACAGGTCAGAAGACCTATAGACACCTTGCATGCTATCATTTACCTCTGGAAATTTTGCATATGGGCACAACACTGGAGGGAAAAAAGACTGTTGTTTTACATGCCATCCATAGCCAGGCTGCTGTGGTACAATAATTTTGTTAGCAAAATGAAACTGAAGATGTTGGTATTATTAATTCAGTGCAGCGCCACAGCAATGGGAAAAATAACTCGGAAAAACTTTTGAAGAATGATTCAAAACCTCTCGTATTTTTGTTGTTCTCTGTGTTGGCTACAATACACACAGACTTGTTGCCATAGCAACTGATTGACAACAACGCCACTAAAGTATCAAGATTCAATGCCAAAAAAAACTTTGTCATGATTTGCGGTTGGTGATGGTGAGGATGAACGCAACAAGCCCAGGTTGACATAATTAGAAGATGATAGGTTTAATGATGAATCTGAGAAACAAAATCCAAACACTGGCAACACAGGGAAACTGGAGCCTTAGGCACACAGACAGGAACGACAGCGTTGACACGGCAATATCTGACATTAGACAAGGACCCGACAAGAGACAGAGACAACAGGTGGACTTAAATACACTGGAGGTAATCTGGAGGTAATCAGGGAAACTAGACACAGCTGGGAAACAATCAAGGGGAGAACAGGACAACACAGAGACTCACTGGACAAGGAAACCAAAAATAAACACACAGAAAACTCAAATCCTCACAGACTTAAAAATTTCCTACACAAAGAACAGAACATTCAGTATTATGTTTTTAGGCTTGATGTTTATTTTGCATCATTAATAAGTAATCTTTGTGGTAGATTATTTATTATCTAGTTAGCTGCTATTAGCTAGTCTAACTAGATGATTAGCTCATTTAAACACCTGCTCTGCTGATGATCTGTCAGAGTTTGTGTGTAGGTCGCCTTTTTTTGTTTAAACACACAGAATTTCACCTCACATCTACATGCTACAGTTGTCCACTACTTCCCTCTCCCTTGCTATTTTTTCTTCATTAAAACTTTTTCCTGACCTTGTTATCTTGTTATCATAGTGTTGACAATTAGTGTAGACATTTAAGTGTAAGCACTGCTTACACTTAAGATTTAGCAAGTTTTATTGAAAACTTAGCAGCTAAATCCAATGCTAGTCATTGTTAGCAAGCAGCTTTTTGCCCTCTAAGAGGGAGTGGGGGCAGGATCTTGTGCACGTGACCTCATTCTGCAAGGGCTCTATTGTAAATATTTTACTGTAATAAGTGGGACAGTCAAATCAAAATCAAATCAAGTTGTATTTGTATAGCACATTTCAGCAACAAAGCGCTTTATGTCATCCATCCATCCATTTTCTAACACCCTTGTCCCTGGTGGGGTCAGGGGGGTGCTGGTGCCTATCTCCAGCTAACATTCCGGGCCCATTCTGAAAGAAACATTTTTGAGAGACGGGGTACACCCTGGACAGGTCGCTAGACTGTCGTAGGGCAACACAGAGACAGACAGGACAAATAACCATGCACACACACTCACACCTAGGGAGAATTTGGAGAGACCAATTAACATCACAGTCATGGTTTTGGACTGTGGGATGAAGCCGGAGTACCTGGAGAGAACCCACCATGCACAGGGAGAACATGTGCAAACTCCATGCAGAAAGACCTGGACTGGGAATTGAACCCAGAACCTTCTTGCTGCAAGGAAACAGCTCTACCAACTGCACCAATGTGCAGCCCGCTTTATGTCATAAAAACACAAAAATACAAAGTCATAGAAACACACAGTCAACAACTGAAACACTACATGCAGATCAGAAACCAGAAGACTTGAGGGGTCTGGAAGGTTGATACAACATCAGCATGTCTTTAATGTATTGTGGTGCTAAGCCGTTCAGTGATTTATAAACCAACAGTATCTCAAAGTATGTTCTCTGAGGTCCAGGGAGCCAGTGTATTGACTTTAGACCTTGGGTGATGTGCTCTATCTTTCTGGTTTTAGTAGAATATGAACAGCAGCGTTCTGGATCAGATTGAGCTGGAGGATTGATTTTTTAGTCAGACCTGTGAAGACGCTGTTGCAGTAATCAATGCGACTAAAGAAACACATGGATGAGTTTCTCTAGATCTCACTGAGACATCAGTCCTCTAATCCTGGAGATGTTCTTCAGGTGGTAGAAGGCCGACTTTGTGACTGTCTTAATGTGGCTCTGAAGGTTCAGGTCAGAGTCCATCACTACTCCCAGGTTTCGGGCTGATCGCTGGTTTCTAACTGTAATAACTGAAGTTGTGTGTTGACTCTACATCGTTTCTCTTTAGGTCCAAAGATAATAACCTCCTTAATAATAACCAGTTTTGTTTCTGTTCAGCTGGAGAATGTTATGGCAGATCCACACATTTATCTGTTCTAAGCATCTGTTCAGTGATTGGATGGGTTCAGAGTCACCTGGTGACATCGTAATGCAAAGCTGTATATCATCTGTGTAGTTATGGTAACAAATCCTATTTACTGTTATAACCTGAGCTATTGGGAGCATATAAATATTGAATTAGAATGGTCCTAGGATTGAACCTTGGGGTACCCCACATCTGACTTCTGTCCGCTTCAATGAGAAGTTTCCTATTGAAACAAAGAAAAATCCCAGTTCTTTATGTAAGATTTGAACCAGTTGCATACTGGACCAGAGAGTCCTACTCAAGTCTTAAGAGCCTGTCAAGTGCTGCAAATAAAGCTCAACCATCATTAAGGTTTTTGTTTTATGATTTCAGCAAAGAACAGTTCCCTTGCATGTTTTAGTGTTGAGTGATAGCTATGCAGTCTTTCTTTATAGATCTCATAATAAACGTGAAGTTGAGTTTTACACCATTTATGTTCGGTCTTACGGCAAAGTTGTCTTCCAGATCTAATTGTTTGTGCATTTCTCCATGGAAACTTGTTCCTACCAGACACAACCTTCATTTCAATGGGAGCAGTGAAATAAATGGTACCTGAAATTTTAGAATGTAAATTATCTACCAACTCATCTACATGGTTACAGCTTAAAGGCGAGGAAGAAGAGTAGATTTGATTAAATGTTTCTGCTGTGTTGTCTGTGAAAGAGTGTTTTATGATAGTAGCTGATTGGCTAAGGATTGGTGCAGCGTCTGCAGTGAAACGGGCGCTGTACCGTTCTGTCTTGGTGAAGAGAGAGCTGAGCCAAAAAGCGAAGCTCTCGATTTACCGGTCGATCTACGTTCCCACCCTCATCTATGGTCATGAGCTTTGGGTCATGACCAAAAGATTGAGATCACGGATAAAAGCTGCCGAACTGGGTTTCCTCCGCAGGGTGGCTGAGATCTCCCTCAGAGATAGGTTGAGAAGCTCGGTCATCCGGTAGGGACTCAGAGTAGAGCCGCTGCTCCTCCACGTCAAGAGCATGTGGTCAGGATGCCTCCTGGACGCCTCCCTGGTGAGGTGTTCCGGGCACGTCCCACCGGGAGGAGGCCCCGAGGAAGACCCAGGACACGCTGGAGGCACTATGTCTCTCGGCTGGCCTGGGAACGCCTTGGGGTTCCCCTGGAGGAGCTAGAACAAGTGGCTGGGGAGAGGGAAGTCTGGGCCTCCCTTCTGAAGCTGCTGCCCCCCGCCACCCGACCCCGGATAAGTGGAAGAAAATGGATGGATAGATGGATGGATGGATGATTGGCTAAGAGAGTGAACAGAAATTGCACTGTCAAAGATAACAGTGTCATCTTTGTCAGACAGGACGACAATCAGTTACAGATATTGGAAATATTCACACCCTTACTGATATCCAGGTCCAGTGTGTGACCTCAATTGTGTGTTTATTTAACAAGCTGATTTAGACCAAAATTTTCAAGTATGTCACACAGCTTTGTTGGCCCTCTGTCTTCAGGCTTGTCAACATGAATGTTGAAATCTCCCACAATTGTTAAACAGTCACTATCAATGCATATAAAAGATAAAAGCTCATTAAAGTCAATGAAGAAGTTTTACACATGTTGAGCTTTTGTACAAAGTTAGCGTCAGAGTTTGTGTATGGGTTTTTACCTCAATTCTCAGATATTTGAAAGAGTTAAAATGGCCCATTCTAGAGGAAGACAGGTGCAAAGCTACTGTCTGAAATCTCCGATCTCTGATACACAGAGTGGTGGATGCTCTGGGTAATCAGAGCCAGTTGGTTTTGATGGAGTAAAGTCTCCTTTGTGAGCACTAAGAAAAGAAGTAGCTTTGATAACTTGTTGATTCAATCCATCCATGAATTTGAGAAACTCAGGTCCAGAAGAAGACATTTCTTCAGAAGTGGACTGTCGGAAAGTAAAAAGCTTATAAACTGGGAGCATGATTACTGGACGGAGCACTGGTGGCTGATTGGGAAGAGGCTGCAGCTGAGGGTGGAGACCAGACAGGGAGAGTGAGAGAGTGGGGGTACTGACACAGGAGGAGAAAACATTAACTAGGAAACAGGCAAAACATAAATCTAACTGTAGTAAAATATAAACTAAATACAAAGATGAAACTACACACACAGAACTAAACCTATGTTCAATCTAAAGACAGAAACTAGGGCTGAGGATAAAAATAAAGAAACTTGAAAATCTAATCAACCCTGGATCCTGGAAGATAGTTGTTTTCAAGTTTATTGTGCTTTTTACACATTATAAATACATTATAGAGTATGTAGAGAATAAAGAGAAAGCATGGAATGTCAAAGTAAATCAAAGTATGTGTTCAGTCACAAGTATGGTTCATGTCTATGATTTATTGTCATGTGCTCTACAGGAACGTCTCCTGCTCTCCATTCTTCCCAAGCATATAGCTGATGAGATGCTTCAGGATATGAAGAAGGAGCCCAGTCAAAAAGAGATGCAACAGTTCAACACCATGTACATGTACAGGCATGAAAATGTCAGGTAACTTGGCTGTATGTTGCGGTAAGTCTGTCTAAAGCAGTACTTCTCAAATAGTGGGGTGCGCCCCCTGGGGCAGCGGGCTGGGGGGCTGAGCATCATGACTATGGGCGTCAGAAGCAGGACTTTATAGTTGTCCTCTTTTCTCATGCTTGACTGATAAACAAACCTCCAGTCACTAGGTGGCAGCAGTGTTCAAATCAATCAACAGGCTCCCTGTTCAAGCCAGTAGAAGAGGTAGTCTATACTGAAATACTGGTTCAGAGCTGTGGGTAGAAGCGCAGATGTTTTGAAACACATCCACCGCCATAGAGAAGAGATGGAGAAGTTTGTGACAGTGAAAAGAAAAATCATGGCAGAGGTTAGTAAAGCAAGCATGATGGAGTTTTAGGGCCAGACTAATATATTTTTTTAACTACAAGAATAAAGTCATAATATTACGAGAACAGATATACTACAAAGTCGTCACAGTCAAAAGATGAGAAAAAAATGTAATTTTAATTAAAAAAAAGTTTGATAGTTATCAAGATCTGACGTGACCAGCTCAGCAAGTCTGGTTCTTTGAAATAAAAAGTTGTTTAAACAATCGTTTCAAAGTCCTGTGGCTGATGATTTTATTCTGGTGTTTTAAAAGATGAAGTATTTCCTTATTTGTAAAACCAATACCAACTATAACTTCACAAGACCCTCAGTAGTCCTCATTTTATCACAAATGTGGTATAGAATTCTAAGAAAATTACAACTATATTGTATTATTACAAGTTTTGTGTTATATTTCAAACAAGCAAAAAAACAATCTCTTAGTCTGGCTACATCTTCGTAAGCAAGTAACTGTAGCTCTCAGAAATATGAAGCCTATTTACTGTGAATGTAAAATGTTATGCACATTTCATCTCCTCTGACAAACTGGAATATAAGTAATATAATTGCAAATTTTGCACAAAAAATGTTTTAAAAACTATATACCTTTTGAAAAACAAACTGAAGAAGTTGGAAATTATTTTTTACAAACTTTTTACAAAGTTTCTCTGTTAGACTAAAAATGTACCTCTCAGGGAATCATTTGCTCTTTTTTCTGTTGAGAATCTCACAGACTGAGCAGTCTTGATTCAATGTTACTGACTTAGTTAATAAACTAAACTTGGAAATTGTTTGGAAACTTAAAACAATAAAATGACATACTACTGCTCATTTTAGCTGTTTTGATATTCTGGTCATAGAATGGTGGAGCTAGTTAACACACATAAATTAATCAAATTCAGTTACTCAATATCTATAAGTTGAAGCCCAAAGAAAAAAAGTGGCTACATTTTTTCTCAACAATTATTTTATGAATGCTCATTTAGTCATAGATGTGGTCTTGCCCGTCTTCTTTACTGTCTTTTTCTCATGTACACATGGCAGCTTGACATCATGAATGCCTGTAACACTGTGGTACATCCTGCCAGCCAGGGGTGACTCTTCTACCATCTCCCAGTTGGCAGAGCTTAATAGAGTACAATATGAAACTCATAGCATTTTGGGGAAGTGAAATGGTAAAGTTGAAGCCCTTGTTTGCACATAATATACTCTGTTTATTTTTTAAAAATCAAGCATTAATTTTCTTCCTAGAGGAAAAGGGGAAAAAAACTCAATTGGTAAAAAGCTATTTGCAGTAGCGATAATAAATGGAATCTGGTAATCATGTTCTTCTGACTGGCAGTACTTCCAGTGTCTTGCTAGACGCTATTAGGGTTTACTATCTATAAAACCAAGGGCAGCTGATAAAGTAATGAAAAGTCAAAATTTTGTGAACCTTTCTCAGCATGTATTCAGTACCAACCATGTGTCCTGCAATACAAAATTGCTAATGTGTAGCTATTATGTTAATATTTTAACAACTACTGCAGTTCCCTTGATGAAATAGACCTACTGCACATATTGACTTGTGTCAGTTCAATGATTCAACCTTTAATTTAAGTATACAAATTGCAATTTATTTTTAAACTTTGCTATTATTTCCACATTCATGCAACAGACCTAGGGTAGTAATTAGTTTCAGTTGCTTTTTCATGAGTAAATTATTTAGAGGCATAAACATTCTTCTATTGAGAGATATTGCCTATAAATCTTGTGCACTTAATCATAGTATGGAGCTAAAACAGTCTCAATATTCACATGCAACAAGGCAGCCTTTTGCGGCTGGAGTTTACAGTGAGGAAGACTACTTGAGGCAGAGTCAGGTGGAAACAGCAGTGGGTTTATTCTTCTCACAGCATCAACAAAACATTTCACAGGTGAAACTGCAGGCTAAAATAGTCTCAGCTGTGACGGACCAAACCACTTCCAATTCACAGGGGGATCTCAATTCACCAATCTCCATCTATTTAAATAAAATACCTTTTACTAAACACAAACATTTCCATTTACTTTATATAAATATTTTATGTTTTATCTTACACCAAATGAAGCCACCACAGAAACCCATATATGACCCCCCCTCTTCCCCCCACTTTTCAATGGCCTCTCCCGGAACCTGTAAATGGTGTCTGGACCCCTGGGGTAGTATTTGTCCAAACACCCTGGAGAGGACACAGAAAAGACAGGCGAGTCACTTAATATCAGCACTCCACACCTAACAGATTATGCACAAACATTTGCTCAGTTTTACCCACCAGTAGCTCATTGCTCTGAGTAACAATTATCCTCCCTCCACAGGCAACCAGCTCACTTCTCAATGAGGAGCAGCTGTGCAGAGCCCAGAACAAAAGGCTACATGCTAATTACTAAAATACTCCATAAATACAATTAAAACTTCTCGTGTGCAAATTGTTATGTGCAAATTTCTACTTGAAGTGCAGTGCTAAATAAACTGCTTGTTAATAAAGTGCAAAAAGTGCTTTTAAAGTGCTATACAGTGACTTAAGTAAAATAGTCCCAGTATTGAAGCTCTCTTCATTACATCACAAATGCACAAAACAAGTCACAAATATGCAGAATGATCCACACATGCAGAGGATGATTCATGCACTTTTTTCCCACTTTGGGTAACTTTTGTATAAGCCAGTCACATTAACCCATTCCAAAAGGTCTGTATCTGACTGGTTGCTGAACATTCCCTGTTTAAAAAAAGACATTTGTGGATTGAGCCACTTGGAAGAATCTCAAAATTCACACACAAATGCAGTGAAGCCCACAGGCCAGAATTAGTATTTATATCAAGATCCAGGGGCGCCGCCAGGAATCATGGGCCCCCTGACAAAAAAATTTGTTTACCCCCCCCCACGCCCCTCCCTCTGCAGAGCTGCTGTTAAAATTTTTTGAGTCTATCTGAACCATAAAAAGCATCACAATTTTAAAGGCTTGCATCTGCCTTGCTTTCTTTGATTCAGTTCTGATAATTAGCACAATCCAACAGTCCACATCCAGTATGCAAGTAGGTTGCTTAAATTTTTTTCTTTTAGTTTTAGATACTGAAATGTCTCTCCCCATGAGCAACAGTCAAAAGCAATGAGCAAAATCCAGACTTCTCAAAAATGCTATGTAGTTGCATTTTATTCAAGCTGCAATATATAAATAATAAAAAATATGTTTTCTCCATATTTGTTAAAGCTGTCACCATGTCGTAGCAGTTTGTTATGAGACAGATAATCTGTGAAAACAATCAATCTCCTCCATCTCCTTCCTGAATTACTATTACTGGATAAAGTAATGCACCGTTCTGATCAAAACAACCAATCAGAACCAGTAGGATGCTCTTAGCGCTGTCAATGAGCCTCATTCACTCATTGCTAAATGTGCTAATGGTGGAAAAACAACTTATCATTACAAAAAATCGTTTATCTGCCATCATTGGTAACTATGCTACCATAGCTGGTCCCATAGCTACCATAACATAGCATAGCTATGGTAGCAATGCTAATTAAACTGAGCATTCACAGCTCTGTGCTATGCTAGCTGCAGCACAGCACAAATCGAGGGGGAGGAAAGATGAGCAGCACCACATGAGATGGTGATGGACAGCACTAAAACTCTCCTGCCACTGACTGGTTGTTTCTAGCCACTGGGAGAAGGCAGAGTAAATAGATTTTTCAAGGTTACCGCTCATACCATACTGTCACAACATAATGACAGTTTTAACAAATATGTGA
Organism: Poecilia formosa; assembly: GCF_000485575.1. Taxonomy (NCBI): domain Eukaryota; kingdom Metazoa; phylum Chordata; class Actinopteri; order Cyprinodontiformes; family Poeciliidae; genus Poecilia; species Poecilia formosa. The sequence goes on along the minus strand of NW_006800006.1, from coordinate 198,860 downwards.
AAAAATATTTATATAAAAGTTACTGCAGCTTTAATTTCACTCAGGAGAGGACGGATCGGGATGGATGTGGGTTAGAGCTGCTGTTGACCGACTCATCTGTTAAGTGGTAAAAGGTACAAGGGACAAGTTAAATATATGAATATGTTGGTATTTTCTTTCCTTAATTCATTAAATGCTAGTGAAATGGAGGCAAACAGCAGTCTGCAGCTAAGCTAACTATGCTAAATGGTTGATAATCTCACACAGTCTACCTACCTCTCTTGGAAAAAAACTGGGTTACTCTTGCCTTTCTCTCTTTCTCCCTCTCTCTCTCTTTCTCTCTCTCTATTTTTTGAAAACCTGATTTTATAACTTTTCTTAGCAGCATAGTAACTGCTACAGTCGTTCTTGTCTTCCACTGACTGCTGCTAACAGCGTCACTCTGAAGCTCCAAGCAGGAACGAACCATTTAACGCAGATAGGGGGGTTCAGGGCAAATATGGATGAGTGTTTTTTGATCTGGAAGTGGGAGCATTAAATTTTTACTGCTAAAAACAATCTTCGAAAATACAATATGATCAATTTTGTTATTGACAAGGCCCTGATTTTTTTATTGTTATTTTTAATGTATATGAACAAAAAATAAATCATTAAATTGTGGAGGGCCCCCTGTTAGTCAGGGCCCCTAGAATTGTCATCGCTTTCCCCCTCTATACCGCGCCTGTTAGGATTTGAGTTTTCTGTTTATTTTGGGGTTTTTTCTGTGTTTGTTGTGATCCTGTTCCCTGTGAGTCTCTGTGATGTCCTGTCCTCCCTGTTAATTGTTTCCCAGGTGTGTCTCGTTCCCTGATCACCCTTCCAGTGTATTTAAGTCCACTTGTTGTCTTTGTCTGTTGTCAGATCCTAGTTGTATGTAGCTTGTCGGTTGTCGTCAGTAGTTCTCAGTCGAACTGTATAGTCCTGAGACTACTTTGCTCCATGTTCAGTCTTTGTGTCAGTTGCTACCGGTATTTAGCTGTGTGCTTTTTGTCTCTGTTGTGCTGCCTGATCTGGACTGTTTGAGCTACTTTCATCATTAAATTCATCATCACTTTCTACATAACCTAGACCTGCGTTCATTGTGACCTTCACAAACCGGCACCTCATGACAGCACCCCTGTCAAGATGTATTTGTGTTTGCATCAAAGATTTAAGTGTTAATCCTTCTGTGCATTTGTAAATGTTGTTTGTGCAAAAATTAATCATTCTGTGCATTTGAGTTGTTTTGTGCATTCATAAATCTAATTCTGTGCGTGTGGGAAAAATGCATTGTGCACTTGTGAATATTGAGACTGTTTTAGCTCCATATGTCTTAGCTGTACTTCTTAGTTTCAATAATGCATCACTCCAGTGGCTTATGAAATGGAATCTTTTTTTTACTGTTTATATCTGTGATAAAGAGTTAGATAGGAAGAAGATGGATTACTTATAAACATTATTTCATTTAACAAGTAATCCCATAAGTTATTATTAAATATTGTATTATCATGCCATAAATGTTTTTAATTCTAAAAAAAGTGTAAAAATATTCAGAGATTTGTGCTCTGGAGCAGCATGTTGTAGTAACATGCTGTCTTGTGTGTCTTGTTGTCATGTAGTATTTTGTTTGCAGATATTGTGGGTTTCACCCAGCTGTCGTCATCTTGCAGTGCCCAGGAGCTGGTGAAGCTGCTCAATGAGCTCTTTGCTCGCTTTGACAAGCTGGCTGCTGTGAGTTACCTGCTTTCATACAGCCTTGGAGATTTGTTTTGTTTAATTTATGAAAACAGTTTAAGTTAAGACCATAATTTCTCTTTACATTGAGATAAAGTACTACACTTTTGTGCACCTCAAAAAAAAAAAAAAAAAAAAGCCAGCCTGATGTTTTTTTTATTTGCTGTGCTTTTTTCTCATACTATGTTTCTGCTTGCAGATTAAATATCACTGATTAATCAAATATGTCCTGCTCCTCTTTGACTGGTTTGTAAAACTTCTAATTACAGGGGCAGAGGAAGCATGAGAGTGCAACATTAGATTATTTTTTTAATGTAACTCCCAATAATTGCTGTGCTTGATTGACTTGCAGAAAGTCTATCTAGCCAAAATTCTAGCCAGACTAATCCATATTTTGATGCACATTGCTTTAACGGTTTGACTTACCAAAATTAATGTCACTATACAATATTGTTTATATTAATTGGCCTTAATTCATCCATATTCAGTCTTTATCATAGTAGCAAGGCAACTTTTAATCAAAGCACTTTATATATAGCATGCTCTGATCTAATTGCAGAATATAAAAGATAATAAACAATGAAATTAAAGAGAAAGTCTATATAAAATGCACAAAATAAAAATGAGGAAATAATAAAAATTTTAATAAAATTATCATCTAGGTTAAAAGCCAAAAGTGTAGGTGGGTAGGTTACATGGTGTTCACACTTTGTTACAAGGTGCAGAGACATTTTTGTTTTATAAAATGGAGGAAATGAAATACATTATTAAAAAACAGATAGGCACTCAAAGAAATAACTGTTCTTATTATACAACAAAGCTAAGAAAAGTCAGAAATTTTTGAAAAAAAATAAATAAAATAAAATAAAATAACAGAAATACGGGACCAGTAAATAAACTCCAAGTAATTTTATGTAAAGTGCTTAATAACATTACTTGAATTGAAATTATGTAAGCCATTTTCAGGACACATACAAATCTTTGAGTTCAGTAAGCAAGCAATCACTTTTTGTAGCTTTTGAAAAAATTTGTTTTGGCATAACCAATCATTCCACACAAAATTCATCTTTACAGTCAGTCTAAAATATCAATAGGGTTGCATGGTATCAATCAATGTAGATTTATTTATGCATTTATTTATTTACAAAAAGCAAACACAAGGATTAGTGAAGTAGAGGAGCAGCTGGAGGAGACGGAGGAGCGAACCCAAAACATGGAGGAAGTGGTAGCAGAGCTGCTAAAGTCACACGAGTCTGGAGGATAAGCTGGTGGACCTGGAGAGACCATCTAGGAGAGAGAATGTCAGGATCTGTGGTGTTCCAGAGGGGGCTGAACAGGCTATTCATAGAGTGGGACAGATTAATATCTCAGTATATTTGGCAGGGTAAAAAGGCTAGAGTGAGGTACAGAACCCTGCAGTTAAAGAAAGAAAGGTGGACTGGGTCTTCCCAATGTACTGGTCTACCCTACCCTTACCAATGGTCTGTTACCTGTCAGCTCAGTTAAGACCAGTGGTTTGTCTATGTTCTCCATCTTATGATGCAAGATAAAAAGATATGGAAGGCACAACAATGGAAGGAATATCTTTAATATCAGTATTAATGGACAAGGATTTACAAGAGGGGCTGAGTAATGCTACACACAATGCTGGATTCTTGGAGAAAGGTAGTTTAACTTTGAAAATTAGATGTTCAGATAAAAATTCTCATATGGTGTGCCTTTGATTAAGCTTTTAAACTAAAACAGATTGATGGGAAATTTAGAGGATGGATCCAAAAAGGATTAGCCACTTACTATACCTTTACCCAGAAGGGAGTGTTTCAGAGTTTTGAGGAACTTCAGAAATCTAATGGGTTGGAAAAGGATGACTTGTTCAGATATCTGTAAGCTAGGGCCTATTTCAAACTAAATATACATGACAATTGGGAAAAAAACAAACCAGGACTTTTTTCTAAAGGTTTTGGCTCTAGTGGCCTTTAGTTGAAAGTAGCTTGACAGGAAAGAGGGTTATGAGAGAGGGGGAAGACATGCAGCAAATGTCGCCAGGCTGGGAATCAAATCTGCGACCACCGGCATGAGAACTAAGGCCTCAATACGTGTATTGAGGCCTTAGAAGCACAACCCATGGGTTGTGCTTCTAAGTTGTGCACCCTAAACCAGGACGTTTCAATGGTATTCTATCTTCTAAGCAAGTTGACATAAACTACATAAGAAACAAGTGGATAAAAGAAGGAAATAGATCTATCTCATGGGAACAGCTGGGAACAGATCAACGAATTACACTGGATGATCTTGATCTCCAACACACGGAGAGAATTCTATTGGAAAAACACGGTTTAATATTTTGTGACTCCAGAAAAGACACCGGGGGATCGGAGACACCTGTTGGAGACTCTGTGGATCAAATAGGGCAAATCATATCTTCTGGGGTTGTCCGGTGATTAAAGTATTATGGGAGCAGATATGTGTTTACCTAAATAACATCTTTACTGAGAGAATTCCCTGAAAATGTGAAGCCCTATACTTAGGAAACATTCAGTTTGATAACTGGATTCTGGAAGATAAAAAAAACTTTTCAGCAGTGGGCACAATGAGTCTGTGTAAAGTCTATTTTTGTCCCCGGTTGTTTACCATTTGGTAATGGTTGCTGGGGAAGGGCACTAGCCATCGTTCAGTACTGTACAGGGCAGTATGTAAAGATTAATGGATTCATCAGAAACAACAAAGAGAATGAGGCAACCAACATGTGGGCAGCCACAGAAGGAGGGCGAGAAACAACAAAAACATAAGCAGAGTTCAGGAGGGTGAAGTCAATGGAATTCAGATGGATGACCAGAGGATCCAATTAAGAGTCTATGGAGGATGGCTGTGTGGTTGGAGGATTCCACAAAGAGGTTATGGGAGTTGTCTCATTGGGGCACATTTTAGGCAGACCCCCTGGAGGTCGTCCTGAGGAAACACAAAGTTCTGCAGGTGTTGGAACCAGCAAAGAGACCTCTGAATGCCTCCGCTGGAAAGGCAGGGGCCTCCTCACCATCACCTTTATCTGTAGTTCTTTCCACAGATTATCCTTCTCATTCCAGTCCAGACTGTATGGTGGATGTTCTCAAATTTGTTGAAACAAATATTATAATTAAAAGACTGCTTTAACTCTAAATCAGCCAGGTATGTTAATGTTTTGGACTTAACTGTAACTCAAGCTAATGGAACAACGAAAAGACTCTTCATTTTACAGAAGAAAAGACATGTCCAAACAGAAGATCAGCAGAGATTTTAAATCTTGGGGAAGATAAAGACTTCCACTTCATTTTTCAAACAAAATAGAGAAAACACTTTCCTTTACAGAAAACAAGGAGATTTTACATCACATTAGCTGTAGCAATAGAGAATGTAGAGAACCCCCCCTCCCCCCCAACCCCAAAAGATGTTTAAAAAGCCTGTGTATGTTGTAATCTGGGTCTATCTCCAAACACTTAGACAGACAGACAGACAGATAGAGGTGTGTGTGTATATGTATTCTCTTTCTCTGTTTAATTAAGCTCAGTGTACATTTCTGTCAGAAATATCATCAATTGAGGATCAAGATCCTGGGAGACTGCTATTACTGCATCTGTGGACTTCCAGAATACAGGGGAGACCATGCTGCCTGTTCCATCAGGATGGGCCTGGCAATGGTGGATGCCATCTCGTAAGTGCAAAAAGTTACTGATTTTAATTTCCATCTATTGGAATACTTTTTCTGGCTTATTCTACATGATGTTTCTACAACACAAAATTAAGAAAATTTCATGAATTTAAATGTTTTGATTTGACTCTTACACTTTTGTTTTATGTTTTGTTGTCAAGATGTTGATCTCGAGCATTGATAGCTAGCCACATGACAGTATAACAATTCCTTTATAAGTAAATTATCTCATTATCTAGTAATAACAAGTAAAAGTCATTTTCACATTATACCAAACTTATTGGTTAGTAAAATTAGGAAATACTTAAGACTGGGAGCTAATGAATTGATTCTAACGTAAACATCAGAGATGGTCGTTTTCTGTTCAGTGTAATTCTATAATGCCTCTGGGCTTCTGATCAGGTGATGCTGGTTTGTGTTCCTGCTGAGCTTTCTGTGGCTGCATAGTGACCGGGCTTGTTGGGATTGGTGTGGTCTTTTAAAATATTATCTATCTATCTATCTATCTATCTATCTATCTATCTATCTATCTATCTATCTATCTATCTATCTATCTATCTATCTATCTATCTATC
>NW_006800006.1:174492-192022 GCF_000485575.1 Poecilia formosa | reverse complement strand
TATATATATATATATATATATATAGTTTTTTCCATATTAGGGTGGTTCTCAGTGATGCCAAATACTGTACAGGAATGACCTGGTGCTGTTTCATGTCAGTCATCTGTCCATCTATAAAGGACTTTGTTGGTGACTTTGCCCTCAGTGTTATATTGATCACTCTGATGGAAAGTTATTGATTCTTTCCAAGCTTAAAGAGATCATTGAAGAAATTGATTAGGATGCAGCACTTTGGTCAGGCTGACATGCATTCAGTGACACAGGATGGCATCTCTATTACCCTAATATTTTTAATATAGATCCCTAACAGATGATGGGTAGTGTGAATCATTTTTGCTAACTGGCGTTAGAAACCGAAAACATATCAAAAACCACCAGAGAACTAGATTACAGATTTTCCTCTAATAGTACCATCAGGTCCATCAGCTTTCCGAGAGTTCACTACCCTCAGGGTTCTCCATACCTTCTGTTCAGTGATGGTCAGGCTGAGGAGGAATTGACAGCTACAGTAATTCGGCCTCAAAATGGGCAAAGAAATGAATGATCTCCTCTGCCAGTGAAGCATCCCCCAGAGATTTTGGTGGTGTTGTTTGATCTGAAGTTGGTGATGTGCTGGATCCCTTGCCAAACATGCTGGCTGTTGTGCATCTGTATAAAGTCCTCGATTATGCACTCTTCACTCCGTAATCCAATGCGGAAAAGATCTTAACTGTTGATGATCCTAGTCATTTTAATAAAAATTAAAACCAAATAAAAACAAGGCAGTGAGAGATGCTCCAAGCCACTGCATCTGTTCAATGCTGCCATGGAAACCAATTTTATTTATTTTGCAACTAGAAATAATTTTGGTAATTCTAACTAACCTAAAATGAGAGAAGTTTGGTCTCTATTTAACCTAAAACCGTGATTATAAAAGTGTATGTATCTTTAAAATACACCTTTAAAATCTCTATGGAATAAAATACTGGTGGAATGTGTATATAACCAGTACTGAAATTAGTTAATTAGTTTGTAAGTTCGTTACATGATATGTTTGACAAATTTTTGTTTAAAATTCTTGTTAACTTGTGTACACTGCTTTTATATTTATAATTTTTACACTGAAGGATTACAGATGAAAACTACCCTTTATGGCTAATTCTTCCATATTCTCTAATGTGCATTGTCATCTCTGTGTTTAAGAAATAATTACCTTTTATACATTGTTGGTTCAAAATGTATTCTAGCTGTTTTCAGTTTTTAGATATAAGAAAATAAGCTTTTGTACAGGAACTTTCTCTTTTAAGGGGACCTTGTGTTGCCTTTTATTTAGCATACATTTTTGTGAAACTACCCTAGGTATGTTCGTGAAAAAACCCAAACCAATGTTGATATGAGGGTTGGAGTTCACAGTGGAACAGTACTTGGAGGAGTGCTGGGACAGAAACGCTGGCAGTATGATGTTTGGTCTACGGATGTCACAGTAGCCAACAAAATGGAAGCAGGAGGCATTCCAGGGTAAGAGCAAGTTCTGTTCATATAACTCGAGGGTGTCAAACTTATTTTCATTTCAGGTCATGTCAAGAGCATTAATGTCCACAAAGGGCTTGTTGTGGCAGAATGTATTGACAGGGCAACCTCCCATTTCCCCACTGTCTGACCGTGACATTTTCTCCTGAGCATTACACTAAGACAGCATTTTGTAGTGAATGGCACAAATTTCACAAACAAATCCATCTACATTCAAGAAAAAAACAAACATAAAATTTTTGTTTTTGTTCCCATTTTTCATTTGATGAACTCAAAGATCTAAAACATTTTTGATACATTTTCTATATTGCTCACAAATCTGTCTAAATTTGAGATAGCGAGCACTTCTCCTTTGCATAGATATGGTAATCCATTCCAGCTCAAGATGCTGAGTAGACACCATGATTATTGAACAGGTGTCCCTTAGGCTGGCCACAATAAAAGATCACTCTGAAATATGTTGTTTTATCACACACCTGAATGCCACAGATGTCACAAGTTTTGAGGGAGCATGCGATTGGCATTCTGACTCCAGGGATGTCAAGCAGAACTTGCTGCCCGTGAACTGAATGTTCATTCTTGTCCCATAAGCCGTCTCTAAAGGCATTTCTGAGAATTTGGTAGTACATCAACCGGCCCCACATTTACAGACCACGCAGAAATAACCAAACCTGCCCAGGACCTCCACATCCAACATGTTCACCTCCAGGATCATCTGAGATCAGCCGCCTAGACAGCTGCTGAAACACAACCAGTTCTTTGCACAACCAAAGAATTTCTGCACAAACTGTCAGAAACCATCTCGGAAGGTCATATAATAATAATAATAATGCATTTTATTTGTAGGCGCCTTTCTGGACACCCAAGGTCACCTTGACATAAAAGCAAGCAGATTATAAAATACATACCGGTAATAAAAACAAACAAACAAACAAAAAAACAAGATTTATCTATGCTCATTGTCCTCAACGAGGTCTCAACCTGACTGCAGTTTGTCGCTGTAACCGACTTGAGTTGGCAAATGCTCATATTTGATAGTCTGGCACATCTGGAGGTGTCTTTATGGAAGAATCCCAGTTTTCACTGTTCAGGCCAGGTAGCAGACAGTGTGTGTGGTGTTTTGCCTGCCTACCTTGGCAAAAAACAAGGCATTTCAATTAAATTTCTTATAAATCCAATCAATTCTAGTTATCAATCAGTGCATTAAGCTTAGTTTATTATTCAAATTAGCTTAGAGGAAAATTCTATTTTTGGAAACCCAGCAGAGCATCAAGTCATTGACTTGAAGCGTTCGCTCCTCCTGAAGTAAATGCTTCAACAATCCCATGGACAGTCCTGTGCAATGTGTTGTTGACTTTCCAAAGAAGAAACCTCCAGCAGAACCAGAACCTGAGTCGGTATGAGCTACCGAATGGGGATTGGAGAAGACGGAGCAGATACAGAAAAAAACAGAAGCTCTGATCCTGGAATCTTTTCTATGTTATAGAGAAGTCAGAATGTATCATTAGTAGGAACTCCGTTAGTGGTGTCACCTTTAGGAGTGATGTCTCCTTTGTGAGAGAAACACATCTTGACAGATGAGCTCTGAGACACTTTAAAGGCAACACAGAGGAAAAGTTCAGCCAATGGAGACAGCACTAGGCAAGGGCAAATATGTCATCTGTAGGACACACTAGCTGTGACACCATCCTCAACATGTCACAGCTTAACAGAAAGCCAGTTCGGATGGCTTTCTGAGAACATAAGAGAACAGAGAACATAATGTTAAAAGTTGGGGGGGAAAAAGCCATATAATGCAAATTGATTTGTATAAGTTCTTCAATTTGATAAAGGTGTACTAAAATACAAAAATGGGCAGTTTTTTTTAATCACACCAGACACCAAAAGGCAATTTTCTCTCCAAAAAATGTTTTTTGGGCTGGTAAAACATCCATCCATCCATCCATTTTCTGAACACCCTTGTCCCTCAGTGGGGTCGGGAGGGGTCCTGGTGCCTATCTCCAGCTAACGTTCCGGGCGAGAGGCGAGGTACATCCTGGACAGGTCGCCAGTCTGTTGCAGGGCGGCTGGTAAAACAAACAAAACAAAAACAATAACTAAAAACAAAAATCTGATGTTTCATTCTTTTGTGCTATTGGATTAGACGTGTTCACATCTCACAAAGTACCATGGAGTGTCTTCATGGAGAGTTCAATGTGGAGCCAGGAAATGGAGGCGATCGCTGTGACTACCTGAGAGAGAGAGGTATTGAGACCTACCTGGTGACGGTATCTAAAGATCCCCTGGGAAGAAATGGAATCAGTCCTGTGGTTAGTTAAACATCCAGACACTCACAGCAAGTATGTTAATGTTCAAACATTTTCACTGTTCTCATCACCAGTATGTACAAGAAGACAGGACGGAAGAGAGATGTAATTTTGAAAACGTTTAAACATTTTTCTTTGAAAAAGCCGTGAAATAAGGTTTTAGAACTACATACATACATAGTTGGTAAGTTTTCACTCATAATCACAGAAGACCCATGTTTTGTTTTTTTCTCAGAAGCTGTCAGTAACCTCTTCTAATGGAAATTCCCCACTATTAATCAACACAACAGAGTGTAACGGCAGCGTGGAGGCAGCCTGCAACACACCTGAAGAACCAGAAGAGTTGGACACAAGGGTAAGCAGTCAGGTCAAATATTTGATATTTTGATAAATTTTATATTTTTTCCTACTATGCATGTGAGAACCTGGTCTGAACTATTACCAGATGAATATGGTGTGATAGTATCAGCAAATAAAGTAAATGTTAACAACTTAAATTAATTTCATATATCATTAATGTAAAGTAAAATAAAAGTTTAGGACCCACTACCGCCTCCACAGGTAACTTCTAGTAAATCAGAATGTATGATACTTATTTGTACATATTGATACCTTTGATGCAGGGAACTCTTTATCCAAGACTACAATGCCTCATACACCATATTTCTCTAATTTATGTAAAAGTAATTAATTGTCTATCGTGTCAAATACGTTTTATGTCTATATAACACTCCCACAGTATATTGTTTTCTATCATTACATTTTCTATATCTTCTACTGGTTGTATTTTGGCCATTGAAGTTGATGTTTTGGCTCTAAATCCATATTGACAATCATCCAAAAGTGTCCTTTGGGCTTCTGGTCGCTGCATCTAAGTTGTGAGTACGCTACAGTTTCTGAAAAAATAAGCTAAAGAGTTACTAATCTAATTCCTTTTCTGGGTTAAATAGAGAGTACTCCACAGCTTCTAACAGGTAAACTAAATAAAATAAAAAAGAGAAAAGGACACCTTAGGAGAAATGGCAACATTCAGACAAAACAAAGGGCAAAACAAAGACATGAGTGAAGGCGGTACCATCAAAGGATCATGAAACCACATTGCTCAGGCTCCCGGCAGAAGTCCGATAAAGGTGTTATCATCGAGGAATGTTCTTGGGAGCGCTCAGCTCCACAGCTCCATGGATACAGGAGGGGGTGAGGTGGGAAGGAGTGTTACGTTTACATATCTTCAAGGAGATTGGAAATATGCAGCCCTTCCAAGGCCACACGGGAAAAGCCTATTCAGATACAGAATGTCTTAGGTCGGGTAGATTATAAATTTCAATCTTCCTAAAGTCCCTTCAATACATCTCAGTTCCCAATTATCCAAATTAGTTTGGTCGTTCCACTGAGCTGAAACTAGCAACTTCTCCAAGATCGATTCCATTCCGTTAGTGAGTTTTGAGTCCTCAGCTGGGCTGCGAGTCTCGGCAAGACTCACATCCAACTTGCGTCTCTGTCCACACCAACAGTCTGAGTGTTTGCTAGTTTGGCCAAGTCCGTCACAAATTTGTCGATAATCGAGGAATCCACAAGCTCCAAACAGCAGAAATCCTGTTATCATGAATAAATCCAGGGTGAATCGTGCCGGGTGTGTCCACGTAGGACATTAGGGCTCTCCTGTGCTCAGTCTTCTCGTTGAGAAAATTTGATCAATTGCATTGAGAGACTGGTTGACCAGATCCATAATCTGTAGATTTGGAGGATGTGAAAAGAAAGGCTCCAAAAATATAGAAAAAGACAGGCAAGGGCAGGGAGGGACCAGAAGAAAAAAGCGGTTGCCTTTGAGATCAAGAGAGGAAAAAAACCTTATTATAGAGGTAGGTCTATAATATGAGAATACCACTTTATGTAATGAATAAACCAGCAAAGAAACAATAACAATAGCACACAATTTTGTTTTTATTTTTCTGGGACTGCAGGTAGTGAACCCATCTTTTCCAAATCCACGGAGGAGGCTCCGACTGCGGGACCTGGCTGAACGGGTGATTGATGCCCAAGAGAATGAGCAAGAGCTCAACAAGTTGCTTAATGAGGCTCTGTTGGAGAGAGAAACAGTTCAAGCGTAAGTGTCAATTTTTTCCTTTTGAACCAGAAATGACCAGTGATACTGACATTTTCTTCCAGTCAGAAAACTGATTCCCCAAAATTCTTTCCTGACCGCTAAATAAGCGCATCTTATATATTCTTCCATTGTTGTATCTATACTGGTTGTAGTTTCAATGAAAATGCTCTGCTAAAGGTTGTGTTGCCAGTCTGTTGCAGCAAATGTTGATATATCCCAAGGCAATCATGTGCAAGTCTGCTTTGAGCATATTTGAAGCTGAAATGACATGCTTTAGTTCTAAATTACTGTATTTTCCAGACTATAAGGTGCACCGAACTATAAGCCACAGATTTCTCTGCCGCTCCAGGTTTTCCACAACGATGCAGCAGCAGAGGGGAGCGGACACCCAAAATCTGAGTCATAACAGGTCAATTGAATATCACATTTATTATGGTTGAAAAAGAAAAAGTTGACAAGTTTAGATTTAACTGAACTGATTATGAGTTTGAAGAGAAAAATCTCCTTACTGTCGGCTGCTAGCATGTGCTAAATGAAAATGGGCGCTTTTTTTTCCTTCTTCTTCAGATTTTAACGGCAGCTTGCATCCATTATTTCCATTATTGTTGCACTACTGCCATCTATTGGATCCTAATATCTATACCTCATATTCTCATAACGATCCCAGTATTATTTAAAAAACAAAAAATCTTCTTTTTCCCCTCAATGCTATTTAACTGATCAACAACATTCTCACATTTCAATTCCCTATTAAAACCTAATTCCGTTTTAATGAGCGCTTTCTTCTTTTATTTCCAATTTTGACTTACAATGATTCACTTCCTGTTAAAGAGCCCCCTGGTGGTTGAAGAAAAATCCACATGTAAGCCGCATGGTCCAAAGCGTAGGTAAAAAGTAGCAGCTTATAGTCCGGAAAATATGGTATATTGTTTATGTAAAAGTGTAAGTCCTAATTTGTACTAGAGTCCTGTCTGTGTTTGGAAGAGCGGTGGGAAGTTGAGAGATGAGTGAAGTCATAATGTGCTTTTTATTTTACACAAAACAAAGTGTTCAATGTCTCTCTCTTCATGTGGTGCTGACAGAAGGAAGATAAGAACCTTAAACACAGCAACCAGTTAAACTTTAAGCAACTTTGCCGTGATTGAGAACTGGCTCCTTTAATTTTTAATATCTACATAAAGCCACTTTACAACACAACTAATATTAGGCAACATTACAAAAGAATGAAAAAAAAGTATAAATTATTTATAAGTCTACACTCTAAAAAGTGTCTTTAGGCTGCAGTTCATGTTATGGACATTAATCTCACTTAATTTACTTAACTTACTTTTTTGTGTTGAATTAACTTAAAAGTTAATTTTTTTTTTTTACTTAAAGGAACTTTTTACTTTCACTTTACTTGAAACAATTAAATGCAAAGCCACGTTTGTATCCGACGTCTGACATCATGACACAAGCTTCACCAGGAACAGATCCTGTACCACCCCTCATGCTGTGGAGGCGCTGTCACAGGTTCGACTCCCGGCCTGATGATCTTTGCCACATGTCTTCCCCCTCTTTCATTACCCACTTTCCTGTCTAACTGCTCTCAAATAAAGGCAGCCTGAGCCAAAAAATCCTTTATTAGTTTACTTTTTATTTGAAGTAAGCTATATGATTTGAGTAAGACTGACTTAAATTTGTTAATTTAACTTAATGAATTAAGTTGGATAAACATAATTGAATTACTTGTTACCAATTGAAGCAATTCAATTAAGTTTTAAATATTTTCTTTTTTTATTTTATGAAAGTTAATTAGTCATTTATTTGCCCCATAAGAAAAAAAATCTAGATTTAGAAATAATTCTGGCATAGCCCAAATATTTCCTGGTATTCATTTATAGGCATTTATGCTTGCCAGGTAATTGACTGGCTTACAAAGAGGCATGCCAGTCATATTGTGTTTTCTGAGATAAACCTTCTCATAGTATGCAACCAAATAAAATTTTGTTGAATTAAGCTTAATTTAAAATAGTTCATTTTTGCATTGTGCCAATTCAGAACAAATGTAATCTCGACATTTTACACCAAAACAGATCTAATTCATGAAATGTATATGGACAACTCCCTGACTAACCCACAAGACATAAAACCTGATTCAGTTTTGGGATTGAGTCAATAGACACCCACATAAAAAAACATGGAAGCATATTAGAGAACAGATGTGCATTTTTTTAGAATAGTTAAAAAAATATCAGAGAATGCCAAAAATGTAAAGGCTCTCATTATAACCCCTGAACTTTAATGTCTTGACAGTCTGAAGGGAAAACACACCAACAGACTTTCTTTGAGGTTTGTGGATCCAGACCTAGAGGTTCGTTATTCTATTGAGAAGGAGAAGCAGAGTGGTGCTGCGTTCTGTTGCTCCTGTGTTGTTCTTCTCTTTACTACAGTAATGGAGGCACTCATAGACCCCAGGTCAGTTTTACACCAAAATCATTTCCCATAGCACTTCATAACACAGATAAAAAAATAATTGTGAAAAAGTTTCATTAATGTTTTTGACAAACTGCTCTTGGTCCCAAATGTTATCTGGTATGTTTGTTTTTAAACAGGCTCATTATAAACTACATCACCTTTGGAGTAGGAGAGATTTTGCTGTTTATCCTGACAATCTGCTCTCTTGCGGCTATCTTTCCAGGAGTGAGTTACAAAGCTATTTCTACACCATCATACACTAACATAACTTATTAAACTATTGTTATCTATCTATAAAAGTGTAGCTTTGGATACCACATAACTCTTGGGGTGTTTGGGTTTTATGTAATACTTTTGATTTTGTGTAGTCATGTCATTTCCTGACATTTACCAGGCAGGTCAATATGGAAATATTGACAGATGCTTTCACAAACTCAGTTTAGGTCAACAAGCTACACAAAGTAAGCCAGTCAATCTCATGAGAACAGAAAATATAGACTTAGTCTAAATGGCGCTTAAGGCTTTTTAGTACCGTCAATACTGCATTAAATATTGTAATTTTACATGCCTGCAATGCCACAAGAGTTAAGAGGTACTCGTAACTGATTGTGAATGTCAGTCTACCCTTAGTTTTCTCTAACTAAAAATTTTTTTAAAAACCTCTACAGATTTTTATAAATATTTTAAAATATTTAAATATTTATTTTAAATTTAAAATATTAAAATATAATAATAAATAAAAAAATTCTACTAAAAGATATAAAAAAACAACTAAAATTGATGTCACGCCACCTGTCAACCAGTCCAGTGGGTTTGTCAGCAACTGACCAATCAGTGGACACAATTTATCCTGTGTTACACGCCCTTTACCTAGAGGAAATTAACTTCTGATAAAATGTGGGCTTTTATCAGGGTTATTATTAGGAATGCGCACCAGTTATATAAATTTAATGAAAAATAATCCAAAAAAAAAAAAGGTTAAACATTGGCAGTGGGGAGGGGAACATGCACTTGACATGCTTTACCCAGAGCATTTGCAGTGATCTTGCCTTGGTATCTTGTTGGTTTCAACCCCAAGGTGATTATCTGATTGTAAACTCTGATCCCAAAACTACAGTACTCATCCCAAATTAGCTGCCTTACAATCATTGACTGTTTTTTGAAAGAACACCGCAGAAGGAAAAATGTCACAACAGTGTCTGCAAAATACACATTTTCTCATTTATTTTACCGGAATTACAGAAGTAGCAGAAAGTCTCATTCCAAAAAAAGGAAAATTGTTTGATTTGTGTAAAGAACAAATCACAAATGCTGTGGTGATTCCACACAGTGTTACATGGGAGAGTCACATTCTGTTGACTTTCTAACATGGAAGACATTGGGCTGACCACCTGCACATTGAAAGACAATGGACATTTGCAGCATTATCATTTGGCTGTAGGGTATGGAAGCAAGATGAGGTGTGTGAAGAAAACAAAATACAATCTGTAATTTTAAGTTCTAAATAAAAAGAACCAAGTAAAAATAAAGCAGTAATGGAATATTTTGCTCCTCAACTTCTTGTCTATCTAGGCTGTGGGAAGCAAAACTAATTATTAAAGCTAGATTGTGTAAAACTAATAAAAGAAACCAGTTGTGTACCGTTTGTTGTGGTATGAAAAAGATAAGTTGCAAATGATTGGCTTAGTTTACAAAATATATCCTTTCATTTAAGGTCTTTCCCAAAAAGTTGGTGTCTTTCTCAATCTGGATTGACCACACCCGTTGGGCTCGAAATACGTGGGCCATTGCAGCTATTTTCATCTTAACCATGGCAGACCTTTTAGATATGGTAAGTGGCTTTGACTTATTTCTACAGAAACAAGAGGGTTTTGTAATTTCTGTAAATTCATGTTTACAGAGAAAACTCCTGTGCATCTAGAGCAGCCATTAATTAGAAAACCATGTTAAAATCCTAACCTGAATGGATCATTTCTGAAAGAGAAAATATTTAGAAATAACCATTGATTTCCCTTTATGTCTCTTTGATATTTAGCTCAGTTGTACGCCTGAAGTCCCAGATTCAGGCAGCACCACAGCGGCTCCGTTTTCTTCCTCATCTTCACAGTCCAGGCTTGGAGGATGCGTGAATAATCCTAAATATTTCAGCTTTATAGCAGTGCTTGCACTAATAGCCACTACCATGCTAGTTCAGGTCAGTCACATGGTCAAGCTTACGCTGATGCTACTTATAACAGCAACAACTGGCATCGTTAACATCTACAGTTGGAAAGACATCTTTGACCACTACGACATGGTTCGCTTCCAAGAATACAGGTAAAACTTTCTGAAAACAGAAAACGTTCTGTGAGAGTAAAGGGCAACGCAAATTCCACAAGAGTAGTCAACTATCTTTTATTTGAAGTAGTAGAAATAAGTACAGTCTCTGCAAAGTGTCAGGTTCTTAGGAAACACTCATACGTCTTATGTATGTTGTGTGTATGATTCATCCTAATCGATGAATCATAATTTATATTGACACATGGAGCATAAAATCAGCCAAGAAAAGCATTCAGACTTTACTTATTTTTTTCACTTTCAGCGCTGAAAGGAGACGCTTTACCATTACATTCGAGAAGAGTTTCTAAAAAAGTCTGTGCAGCGTCTGAGGAGAAGGAGGAGGGCAGCTGATTATATGAACTGAAGACACTCCCTGAAATCACACCAGGTCTCTGTGGCCTGATAAGTTTCTGTTGTCTGAGGAATGGGCCTTAGCGTCTAACAGAATCAAAAATGTAACTCTTTACAATCGGCCTTTTGTCTAACAGCATGTGACTCTTTCTCGACCTTGGTAAAGCGTCTCAACAGTATATAAAGTTGTCAGACTCCACATAAGAAAAATGCATTTTGTCTGGATGGTTGACCAGAGGTAAGCTGCAGAGCTCCCAGACAGACTGCAAAACTGAATTATGTAATTTTGTTCTTCCATCACTGGGAAAGAGAAGAAAATTCTCTGAACCGGAGGAGTGCAGTCCTTAAGAAAGCATTAACATTAACTCAGCTGTTGCACATGTGGGAGCTTCAACACCCTATGATGTATGACAATTTTCTGGGTTACACAAATCGTATGTTCTCCAGTTCTATGCTAGAACACCAAAATAGGGGCATTGTACAAAAGCCCCACTTTGCAGGAAATAGGGAATATAAATAGCAATTCGTCCTTTAACTAGGAATGGAACATTGGTTTTCACCTTGATATTTTAGAATGACACTTTTCTTTTTCCAGCTCAGAGATGGTTCCCTCCAAGTTCACCATGACAGTTATGATCTTCATTATGATGGTCAGCTTCTATTACTTCTCCAGACATGTAAGTTCACATGAAGCAAGAGGCAAGAATCAAACCACATGTTACCACCCAGGGCTTTTGTTGGAAATGTTTGGTTTTGGAACCTAGAAGGCCACGACAGGCACTTGAATTTAATTGAAGGTTTTTCAAATGCCTTTATTTGAGGAAACCTTCAATAATAATTGTAGAAGAAAGTCATTTGGATAGTATTCTAATGTTTCTAATTTAATTAAAAGAAATATAATATTTAAAACATGTAAGAAAAATAGAAATGGAAACAATTTTGCCCCCCGGGCAGGGCATTTTACAGCCCTCCCCGTCTCATGGTCCCACCAGACATTTACATAGGATGGACCCAACTCTGACAATCTGTGACTGACATCTCTGTGTTTATATACAGACAAACCTACAGCATCAAGATCTGATCAAATCTATGAAGGCTCCAGATCACATGACAGTCACTTGGGTTTATGTATGCACCAGCTCCGGGTTGGGTTGGGATCATGAACCGCTCTGGCACCTCAGAAAAGCTTTGGCTCTGATCCAGTCCGGGTCTGGACCAAATCTTCCTAAAAATGAAATAATAATTCTGTATTTGCGCCACATCAGGCCCAAATGCTATATTTATAGAACTGTGGCAGTGTTTTCTTTCCATCCGTTGGGATTTAAAAAAAAAGACATCAAGCCCATGTCCGTATACGGGTCCGGACCAAATGCTCACCCACACTTTGCCCAGAGCAGATAATATTTTGCTGTCAAGTCGAAAAATAATTTCCCCAATAGTTTTCTTTCCTCTTTGCTCATCCAAAAGTCAGCCATGCAATGAAAGCAAGACAAGCAAAGTATTTTGAACGACTCATACATCAGACCCACGGAGTTATTTTTGGAAACCACAGAGAAATTGATTTTTTGTACAATTTTTTTATTTTTTTTTTACTTATTTTATCTTCAATATCAATGACTACTTATGGTTTTCAGGTCTCTGTTGGCTGTTGAAATTTGTTTTTATTTCTTAAATAACAAGTACATTAACGTTTAATCGTGGTGTTTTTCATTTTGTTTTTATTGCAAAAAATATTGTCAGCAGTTCTGCTGGTTAGCCGTCCCACTGAGACATTTTTGCCAACACAGTTTGTTGGAATATGCAGCAAATATAATCTGAGCCTTTTGGCTTTAGACCCAGAACATCCAGATGTAGCATGATGATGTGCTGGAGTTATTGTCCTGCTGCTCAAAACTGGCTTTGCTGGAGGATATTTTTCATCTATTTAATTATATGTATTTTTAAATCTTCCAAATATTTGACCAGTCGTGATTTTTGTCATGTCTATGCATCTTCAGCGTAGTTGTATCATGCATGTTTTGCACTTGCAACAAGCAGGTGAGCAATTACTTAATAGTGTGTATCTGAACTATGTTTTGATCACGTATGTCAGGCTGTGTATGAATATTTGTACCACATGCCTGAGAAGTTACTGCTTTACAAAGAGACTGCAGAAACAGCACACATTTATTGTTTTGGACCAAGCTTGATGCATCGATCTGTAATTTAACCATTAAGCATATGATGTAATGATGAGAAAACCTTCATGCGAGCATGTTTTAATACCGTTGATCACTGTATTCAGCTGTTCATGAGGTCAGCTGCAGGCATTTGTCCAACTTTTACATTTTTCCAGACTTCCGTTTTGACAATGGAATAAAGTAAATGCTCTAAATGCTCTGGGTAAAGGGTGTCTTGTGCATGTTCCACTGATAACTTTTAACATTTTTCCGATTATTTTCCACTAAATCACATTTAATAGCAAGCAAGTAGCAAACCAGTAGCCAGACTGTAGCTCATGGTAGACCTGGCAATTTTGTCCTCCAGGTAAGGGGCATTTACTGTGGGACGACAAACCCACATAACTGATTGACTATTCAGTGACATATGTTCAATTGTGTCAACTGAACATGCCAAACACTTCCATTTTCTTATAATACAGTTGACAGTTGACCGTGGAATATTTAGGAGCGAGGAAATTTCACAACTGGTTTTGTTCCACAGGTGGCATCCTTATCACAGTTCCGTGCTGGAATTCATTGAGATCCTGAGAACGACCCATTCTTTCACAAATGTTTGTAAAAACAGTCTGCATGCCTAGGTCCTTCATTTTATACACCTGTTGCCATGGAAGTTATTGGAACACCTGATTCTGATTATTTGAATGGGTGAACAAATATTTTGGCAATATAGTGTGTATATTGACAAATTAAGTAAACATAATAGGACGGTCTTAGTAAGAGTTCCAGTTCAGTTCCTAAACCCACCGGTTCAGTTCCTGCTCCATCAGCCTCTGAATTGTCTTGGCGAAGGACACAACAGTAGAGGGCCTGGTGGTGCTGGTGAATGGCAGCCTTGTTTCTGTCAGACTGTCCCAGGGCAGATGTCGCCGCAATCCAGCAGCACCATCAGCATATGAATGTGTATGTCAGGATGAATTAAAATGTGAAATGTATGAAGTGCTTTGGCCATTTAAAACAAGCTCTTATGAGCTTTTAATTCTATGCATGTCTGATGCTAATTAATATTATTAATTAATAATGCTAATATCAACTGTCCTGGTTGAAGGTGGAGAAGCTTGCTCGCACGCTTTTCTTATGGAAGATAGAAGTCCATGAGCAGAAGGAGAAAGTATATGAAATGAGGCGCTGGAATGAAGCTCTCGTAACAAACATGTTACCTGAACACGTGGCTCGACACTTCCTGGGTTCCAAGAAAAGGGATGAGGTAAGACCTTTGTTGTTACAATTAGTTTTTACCTTTCTAAACGTCAGGTCAGTGCACACCCCTGAGATCAGAAATCCAGTTCATCATTTCCATTTGTGGAAATTTCTAAATGGTCTAAAGGTAAAGCAAAACTTGATGTGCAGAAAATTATTTTAAACAAATCTGTTACATTTGACATTGATTGCCCTAATTAAGTAAGAACAATTTTGTTTTTTAAACTTGTATGGCATATAAAACATCTTAGGTAATTTTGATCAATCCACAACTAAAGTAAAAGTCCAACTTTTTACAGAATTATAAAAAAACCCAAGTGACTCATGGCACCCAAGTGAGCTCTGAACCATTTACAGCTCAATTAGGGTATGTTAAGTGAAGACTTTAGGGTGACCCTCTGTGATAAAAGAAACTTGGGGGAGGGAGGCGAGGGGGAAGGGAAATAAATTTGAGAGTGATGATCAGAAAAGATAAAGGCTTTATGAGAAGACATTTTGTGAAGAGGAGTCACTCCAAAACATACTAAACTGTGGACCTGTCAGGTATATTTATATACTACGGTACATTTCAGCAACAAGGCAGTTCAAAGTATATAGCAGAGCAATAGATGTTTAATATTGTTATGCAAGTTATTTATGCAAAGTTAGATTCTGGTTAGCTTTTGGGTTATACATTTCTAATTAATAGAAAAATAAAAAGTTGCAGGAGTTTTAAATTAAAAACGGAGGCATGTAGTATGCTGATGTTGATTATGTATTGGTGCTGGTTCTAGTTAGTGGGGTTATAGTAATACCCACCAGCGCATGCTCACATGTAAGGTTGCAACGTTACGTCTGTTGTCTTGGTTACCAATAAAACTAACTGAAGCATCCACAAATGATCATTTGACCCACATACAGGACGCACTCAGGAGATGGATGAATCAGTAAAATAAAGTTTATTGTACACAAAGACATGAATGAGCTTCCTTTGTCAGGGGACTGGAACGGCTGGGGGGGATCTGGAGCACTGAGGACAGAGGAGATGAGAAGTGAGCTCAGCTCGACAGATTGTGAATGAGAGATTGAGAGGATGACCTTACTTGTGCAGTGGAGATACATCTGCCAGGGGGGAAGAAAGGCTGGTGCTGGGGCTTAGTTTCTTGAGATGTTTGGTCCAGGTGCGAGTGAAACTGTTTCCAGGGAAGCCAGAGAGACAAGAGCGGTGATGATTGCTAGGTTGTTGTTTTTGTTGGCGTGGAGACAGGTAGCAGCACAAGAAGAGGAATATCGCCAGTCGTGGAATAACGAACCAGAGGTTTCTTTATGGAGTTTCTTGTTGTCGAACTGGAAGGACTCAGGAGACACAAAGGGTAACACCCAGAGCCCCACTACAGAATCTGCAAGGAGATCACAAAGGAGAGTTGAGTTAAACACTCAAGAGAGACTCAGGAAGAGCAAACACTGAGGGGCGCAGAGTACCATGAATGGCTAACGCTCAGGCACTGAAGGACTGGCAACTGGCTTCTCTTATACACTGGCTGATGATGTGAATTTGTATCTTCAGCCAGTGATGGGCAATGTCCTTTCTCCATCTGGTGGATGACTAGAGGAAATGGAAGAAAAACCCCAAAGAAACCAAAAACCCCAGCAGCTTCCCAACAGGATCGCTCCTTCATGTAAAGCATTAGACAAGAAGCCAAATATATTACAATGATGATCCAGCTCAATTAAGTTTGTACAACTCAATTTACAATTTTTTTTAAACTGAATTCATTAAGTGTTTTTAACATGACAAATTTAAGTCACTCTTACTCAAATCATTTTTTTCTAAGAAATAATTCAAATCTCTTTAACATAATTCTACAAAAAGTTTAAACTCAAACTTTTATGTTGTTCCAAACTAAACTAAATTTTCCATAATTAAATTCCAACTTGTTTTTATTTCATTTACTTAACAAGGTAAAACCCCATTGAGATCCAGATCTTATTTGGAAGAGTGACCTGGATAACAAGTAATGAGAGTTTTCTGTGTAGATTAACATGCTTTTATAATAATAATAATTATACATTTTATTTCTCATGCCCTTTACATCTTGAGATCTTAAACCCCTAACCATACTACCATTTGCAAAAGTTAGAGAAAATGGAATAATTGATTTTACAATTAAACCTTCAAATATTCAGGAAATAACAGATTGGAATCTCACTTTTTCTTGCTTCTGAATTGATTTATGCATTTATTTTTTTCAGGAGTTGTACAGCCAGTCATACGATGAGATTGGTGTCATGTTTGCCTCAATTCCCAACTTCTCTGACTTTTACACAGAGGAGAGCATCAATAATGGTGGCATTGAATGTCTACGGTTTCTCAACGAGATCATCTCAGACTTTGATAGTGTAAGTATTGTGTCCCTAAGATGTGGGATAGTTAGTTTGTAAGGAACATTTATTCACAATTTAAAAAAAGAAAATTTAAAGGGTTATGTAATGTACATAACCCTTAAGGAAGGTTACTTCTAATATCCTTGATAGTTATTAGATAACAAGTAAGGTAAGTTACTTCAATGACTAATACCTATACTACAGACTTGTAGGGGATGTTGGGTCTGATCAGAAAATTCAGAATTTGTGGGAGCCTAGGTCTGAGCAACAACAGAGGAAAACATACACAGTTTGTGAGAGAAGAGAATTAAGTCATTGAGATATTTGGATCCCAGTTTACAAATAAACAAAATTGAGCCCTTTTGGAAAAAATAATAATTCATAGTCTTTTCAATGTGTCAAATGTTTGTCCAATGTGTCATTTATTACTTCTCAATGTATCTGTCAATGTTCATTCAAAGTTTCATTGTTAGTGACCAGTTTGGTCACAATCTATCAGTTTATTTGGTCCTTTGAGCTGTGGCTCACCATCCAATTCTGGAATGGTAATGCTGTTGTCTCTGCAAGACTGCAGATCAAATAGTTCACCACAGCAACAAAAAAACTGACCAAGAAAAGTCCAGAATAAAGCAGCTTAAAATCCAATGCATTTTTTTTTCTCTTTATTTAACCAGCTAAACCCCATTGAGATCTAGATCTCA